>NW_012099543.1:5933013-5947057 GCF_000951045.1 Mandrillus leucophaeus
AGGAGAATGGCGTAAACCCGGGAGGCGGAGCTTGCAGTGAGCTGAGATCCGGCCACTGCACTCCAGCCTGGGCGACAGAGCTAGACTCCGTCTCAAAATACAATACAATACAATACAATACAATACAATACAATACAATACAATACAATACAATACAATACAATACAAGTTAGCTGGGTGTGCTGGTGCGTGCCTGTAATCCCAGCTTCTTGGGAGGTTGAGGCACGAGAATCACTTGAACCCAGGAGGTAGAGGTTGCAGTGAGCTGGGATGGCTCCACTGCACTCCAGCCTGGTGACAGAAAGAGACTCGGTCTCAAAAAAAAAAAAAAAGAAAGAAAGAAAAAAAAAAAGGCCAGGCACGATGGCTCAATCCTGTAATCCCAACAGTTTGGGAAGCCAAAGCGGGCGGATCACCCGAGGCTGGGAGTTCGAGACCACCCTGACCAACATGGAGAAACCCCGTAACTAGTAAAAATACAAAATTGGCTGGGTGCAGTGGCTCACGCCTGTAATCCCAGCACTTTGGGAGGTTTAGACGGGCGGATCACCTGAGGTCGGGAGTTCGAGACCAGCCTGAGCAACACGGAGAAACCCTGCCTCTACTAAAAATACAAAATTAGCCGGGCGTGGTATAATCCCAGCTACTAGGGAGGCTGAGGCAGGAGAATGGCTTGAACCTGGGAGGCAGAGGTTGCAGTGAGCTGAGATCGCGCCATTGCACTCCAGCCTGGGCAACAAGATCGAAACTTCATCTGAGGGAAAAAAAAAAAAGAAAATATAAATAGTTGCAGTTTGAAATAGTGAAAAACTTAAAATAACCCAAATATCCAATTATCCAGCCATAAATAACTGCATGGGTCAATCTATGGTCCCTTCATATAATCCAGTTCTCTCCAGCCACTAAAAATAATGAAATGGAGCAGTGTCTTGTCACATAGTAAAGAAAGCTTAGGCATATGTGTATATATGTGTGTGTGTGTGTATGTGTGTGTGTGTATATATATATATATATACACACTTTTTTTTTTTTTTTTTAGTCATAGTCTCACGATCACTCAGGCTGTAGTGCAGTGGCATGATCTCAGCTCACTGCAACCTTTGCCTCCTGGATTCAAGCAATTCTCCAGCCTCCACCTCTCGAGTAGCTGGGATTACAGGCCCCCACCACCACGCCTGGCTAATTTTTGTATTTTTAGTAGAGACGGGGTTTCACCATGTTGGCCAGGCTGCCCTCAAAACTCCTGACCTGATCTGCCCACCTTGGCCTCCCGAAGTTCTGGATTACAGGCTTCAGCCACCACAACCAGCCTAGCTTTCGTATATTTTGAAGTTAAAAAAATAAATTTCTGAGCAATGTGTATGCTATGACCCATTTTTAATACAGTAATAATGTGAAGAACAGGAGAAGAAATTGTTGGGCATGCCATTTTCTATGTCAGACATTTCTGTAATATTTGAACTTTTTAGCATGCATTATTATTTTTTAAAATTTAATTTTATTCTGTGTTAAGTTCTGGGATAATGTATGTGCAGGATATGCAGTTTGTTAGTTACATAGGTAAACATGTGCCATGGTGGTTTGCTGCACCTATCAACCTGTCACCTAGGTATTAAGCCCTGCATGCATTAGCTATCTGCATTATTGTTATCATTATTGTTATTATCATTTTTTTTTTGAGACAGAGTCTCACTCTGTTGCCCAGGCTGGAGTGCAATGGCGCGATATCAGCTCAGTGCAACCTCTGTCTCCCGGGTTCAAGCAATTCTTCCACCTCAGCCTCCCAAGTAGCTGGGATTACAGGAGCCCGCAACCATGCCTGGCTAATTTTTGTATTTTTAGGAGAGACAGGGTTTCACAATGTTGGCCAGGCTGGTCTCGAACTCCTGACCTCAGGTGATTCACCCACCTTGGCCTCCCAAAATGCTGGGATTATAGGAGTGAGCCACCGCGCCCGGCCCTGCATTATTTTTATAATTAGAAAAAAACATTAAAAATAATTAGCCACTCTTGGCCAGGTGAGCTGAGATTGTGCCACTGCACTCTAGCCTGGCGACAGAGTGAGGCTCCATCTCAAAAAAAAAAAAAAAAAAAAATTTGCCCCCCTTTCCCCTTTTTAAAAATTTTTTTTTTTTTTTTTTTTTTTTTTTAAGACGGAGTCTTATTCTGTCACCCAGGCTGGAGTGCAGTGGTGTCATCTCAGCTCACCAAAATCTCTACCTCCGGGGTTCAAGCAATTCTCCTGCCTCAACCTTCCGAGTAGCTGGGACTACAGGTGTGCTCCAGCACGCCTGGCCAATTTTTGTATTTGTAATAGAGACGGGGTTTCACCATGTTGGCCAGGCTGGTCTCGAACTCCTGACCTCATGATCTGCCCACCTTGGCCTCCCAAAGTACTGGAATTACAAGCATGAGCCACCGTGCCCGGCCAAAGATTGTATTTTTAATAATAGCATTTCTTGGCCTAGAAGTATTTTAAGCAACTGACATTCAAACTACACTGAAAAGGGACTTAATTTGTTATTTACAGGCTTAATGATTGTGCATCAGGCTGTACAAGATTCCCATTTTTCTTCTGGGGATGGATTTAGACCAACCAGAAGAAAGAAAAACATAACTTCCCAACTCATCACGCAATGTGTCTAAATGGAGCAGAGAGACCCTCATTTTATTAAAGGTGACAGGGTCAGGGTATCCTTAGAAAGAACTGCAACTTGTTAACTTTGTGTTCAGTGTTGCCATACCTGGGGACGTTCTTAGGTTCCTCTGCCCTTCTTTTTGTTGTTGTTGAGACGGGGTCTCGCTCTGTCTCCCAGGCTAGAGTGCAGTGGCACAATCTCAACTCACTGCAGCCTGGGCGAGTGACCTCCTAGAATCAAGTGATCCCCCTGCCTCAGCCTCTCGTGTAACTGGGACCACAAGCGTGCGTCACCATGCCCAGCTAATTTTTTGTATTTTTTGTAGAGACGGGGTCACGGCACTTTGTTGCCCAGGCTGCTCTCCAACTCCTGGGCTCAACCAATCCTCCCATCTTAGTCTGCCAAAGTGCTGGGATTATAGGCATGAGCCACCATACCTGGCCCTCTGATCTTCTTTACTCAGTAACACAGGTAGGGACACTCTTCCCAGGGACCATGCTGTGAGCCCTAATGCTGATCTGAGCCCTAGTACTTGCTTCCTACTCGACCACCAAATCCTGATTTTTGATTGATTTCCTCTAGTTGTGCTCTTTGCGTGGGAACGGGGTAAGTAATACACTAATTCCAGGCAGATATAGATAATTATAACAGTTCACATTTATTGAGCACATATGTACTAAGCAGTATATTTACATTATCACATTACTTCTCATGATTTTGCCTGTTTTATAGATGAGAAAACTGATGGTCAGAAGATTGCTCAGTGCCATACAGTTAATGAGAGATGAGTTAAGATTCCAACACAGATGTTTCTTTTTCAGAAAGTGAGATGTTAACCCTTAAGTCAGGGTTATCAAAATGTGAATCCTGACCAGGAACATCAACATCACCTGGAAATTTGTTAGAAATGCAAATTCTCCAGACTTACTGAATAAGATACTTTGAGACGCAGAAAGCCGTTTTTAAACAAGGCCTGAAGGTGATTTTAGTGCAGGCTGATGCCCTAAATTACAGAGTTGTGTTGTGTAATTAAACTTTCTGAGGTGGTGGAAATTTTTTTTCCGCTTTTATTCTGGGTTCTGAGGTACATGTGCAGATTTGTAATACAGGTAAATTACGTGTCACACAGGTTTGGTGCACAGATTATTTCATCACCCAGGTAATCAGCATCGTACCCAATAGGTAGTTTTTTGATCCTTACCCTCCTCCTGCCCTCCACCCTCAAGTAGGCCCAGTGTCTGTCATTCCCTTCTTTGTGTCCTGGAAAGGTTTCATACTCTCTGCTGTCCAGTAAGGTACCTACTAGCCACATGTGATTTGTGATTACTGAGCATTTGAAATACAGCTAGTGTGACTGAGAAACTAAATTTTTAATTTTATTTAATTTTTATTTTATTGTATTATTTGAGACAGATCTTGCTCTGTCACCCAGGCTGGTGTGCAGTGGCGTGAACCTGGCTCACTGCAGCCTCAACCTCTTGGATTCAAGGGATCCTCCTGTCTCAGTCTCCCAAGTAGCTGGAACTACTCCTGGGTTCAAGTGATCATCCCACCTTGGCTTCCTAAAGTCCTGGGATACAGGTGTGAGCCACCACGCTCAGCCTTTATTTAATGTCAGTTAAAATCTAAATAACCACATATGTTCAGTGGCGTCCATGTTTAGATGGCACAGCTACTGTCTCCTTAACATCCTTGACTACTGGTTCCTTTTTTAGATCATCCCTCACCTCTAAGGAGAACTACTAATGTAGGCAATTAGCAGCAATTATAGCAGGACAGTGTCAGAAAACCATTGGAATTGGTGCAGTGTTGTGTGGGGCACATTATCTAGGGAGCTTCCCATTTTGCCTATGTATGGAATTGGTTTTAAAGAGAATAGATAAGACCATTTGTCTTAGTCAGTTTGTGCTGCTATAACAAAATACCACAGACTGGATAATCTATAAACAATAGACATTTGTTTCTCATAGATCTGTAGGCAGAGAAGTCCAAGGTCAAGGCATCAGCTGATGAGGCCCCAGTCTCTCAGCTTCTAAGATGGTGCTTTGTTGCTGCATCCCCTGGAGGGGAGGAACGCTATGTCCTCACAAAGCAGAAGGGACAGAAAGGGCAAAAAGGGATCAAACTCCCTCCATCAGGGCAGAGTCCAAATGACCTAAACACCTCCCAAAATGCCCTACCTCCCAATACTGTTGCTTTGGTAATTAAGTTACCAAGACATGAATTTTGGCAGACACATTCAGACCATAGCACCATTCAACCAACATGACCCTTATATTAGGCTAAGTGATACTGAAAGTAGTAATTAGGATGTTTACACAGATTGATTACCCTGCATAGACAGTGAACAACAGCTCTGATGCACAATTAAGATGAACTTCACAAATACTGTCCTAGAGATGACTTTGGTAAAAGATCATAAAAAACCTTATAAAATGAATTTTCTTTTTTTTTTTTTTTAAACAATCGCTCTGTCACCCAGGCTGGAGTGCAGTGGCCGGATCTCAGCTCACTGCAAGCTCCTCCTCCCGGGTTCACGCCATTCTCCTGCCTCAGCCTCCCGAGTAGCTGGGACTACAGGCACCCGCCACTTCGCCCGGCTAGTTTTTTGTATTTTTTAGTAGAGACGGGGTTTCACCGTGTTAGCCAGGATGGTCTCGATCTCCTGACCTCGTGATCCGCCTGTCTCGGCCTCCCAAAGTGCTGGGATTACAGGTGTGAGCCACCGCACCCAGCCTATGAAATGCATTTTTTTAAGCATGTTAGAATATTCAGGTATGATACCTCATTTGATGTGATTCAGAGGCAATTATCAGACAGATATCCAAAGGAGAGAGAGACTCAGCTAGTGGACATAAGCATTCTTGACACTACAGTGAAGCAGATATTAAGAATATTAAATCCCTTCTGCTCACATGGGGAAGTTCATTAGCAGGAGCCGGGGTCAATTCCAACAAACATATATTGACTCCTGTGGGCCAGCACTGACGAGAATTTAATGATAGCACAGTTGTGTTCCTGGCAGATGCATGATGAGGGTTGTGCTTTAGGAAAATTACTTTGATCAGGGGCTATTGTGGGACTTCTTGCTAGGGACAGAGAAAATCAGAATGAGGTGGTTGTTGGTGGGCCTGGAAAGGCAAGTTATATGAAGCATCGCAAAGTTAGAATCTCAGGGGAACTTATAAGATATGGGAATTAAACTTTGTTATAATAATGAGGTTTAAATTTGAGTACTATTAATTGGTGCTATTATTCACATCACATTAGAACAAAAGAGATATGGAAGAGAGGAAGATGTACCGTGAACTTGAGCGATTCCTCCCTTCTTGGTTTTTGCGGAGCACCTCATATAGTTTGCATAGTTTTTATTCTACAAAATAATGCTTTGCTGGATTGGGAGTTCCTAGATTACAAAGACTGTATCTTATTTAACTTTATATTGCTAGCACTAGACTAAAGGCCTAGCGCAGAGATATTGACTAAGTCATGAGTAAATGACTGAATGGATGAATAAAGAAAATGCTAGGGGCCGGGTGCGATGATTCACGTCTGTAATCCTAGCACTTTGGGAGGCCGAGGCGGGTGGATCAAGAGGTCAGGAGTTCAAGACCAGCCTGGTCAACATGGTGAAACCCCGTCTCTACTAAAAATACAAAAATCAGCCGGGCGTGGTGGCGGGGACCTGTAATCCCAGCTGCTCGGGAGGCTGAGGCAGGAGAATCACTTGAACCTGGGAGGCAGAGACTGCAGTAAGCTGAGATCGTACCGTACCACTGCACTCCAGTCTGGGCAACAGAACGAAACTCCATCTCAAAAAAAAAAAAAAAAAAAAAAAAAAAGGAAATGCTAGGAACTTGCCTTAGTTCTCTTAATTGCTGCCAAGCCTAAGTTTAGGTGTCTCCATAGGAGTCTTGACATTGGCTCAGATAAGGAATATTGATGTCAAGTATATGTCACAGGTCTGGGTTTTGGTTGGTAAGTGGTGGTGGGTGGTAGTGCGGGTATGTGGTGTGAAGTCAGCAGAGGGTATTGTGTGATGGATAGAAGAAAAGACATCTAAGTAGGTACATTTATTTATTTAATGTATTTATTTTAATCTTTTTTGTCTTTTTAAAAAAATATTTTTTGTGGAGACGCGATCTCACTAAGTTGCTCAGACTAGTCTCGAACTCCTGGGTTCAAGTGATCCTCCTGCCTTGGCCTCCCAAAGGGCTGAGATTACAAGTGGTACATTTATTTTTAGTATGCTCCTACTTCCCTTTCTATTACTATGATTAAATTTTGTTCCTCTATTTCCTAATTCTCAGATATCTATTCATTTATTAACTCAACTAATATGCATTTTCACCTAATGTGTACCAGGCATTGTGTAATGTGCTGGGATACAAAATCCAAAGAGCAATATCTGGAGTGCAGGTTATCCTAGCCATGAGACTTATGCTGTTCTGTTACAGTACATGTTAGCATGCCCAGTGAGTCTTTGATAGTCTCTTTGTTTTTTGGTGCAATATGGTATCCCATGTTCATCTTATATTGCATCATTTCTTTTTTTTTTTTTTTTTTTTTTGAGACGGAGTCTCGCGCTGTCGCCCAGGCTGGAGTGCAGTGGCCGGATCTCAGCTCACTGCAAGCTCCGCCTCCCGGGTTCACGCCATTCTCCTGCCTCAGCCTCCCGAGTAGCTGGGACTACAGGCGCCCGCCACCTCGCCCGGCTAGTTTTTTTTGTATTTTAGTAGAGACGGGGTTTCACCGTGTTAGCCAGGATGGTCTCGATCTCCTGACCTCGTGATCCGCCCGTCTCGGCCTCCCAAAGTGCTGGGATTACAGGCTTGAGCCACCGCGCCCGGCCCCTGCATCATTTCTCTTTCAAATACTTCCCCTTACTTCAAAGAAATGCATAGTAAAATTCATGCTGTCTAGAAATGTCTTTTTTTGGGCCGGGCGCAGTGGCTCAAGCCTGTAATCCCCGCACTTTGGGAGGCTGAGACGGGCGGATCACGAGGTCAGGAGATCGAGACCATCCTGGCTAACACGGTGAAACCCCGTCTCTATTTAAAAAATACGAAAAACTAGCGGGGCGAGGTGGCGGGCGCCTGTAGTCCCAGCTACTCGGGAGGCTGAGGCAGGAGAATGGCATAAACCCGGGAGGCGGAGCTTGAAGTGAGCTGAGATCCGGCCACTGCACTCCAGCCTGGGCCACAGAGCGAGACCCCGTCTCAAAAAAAAAAAAAGTCTTTTTTTCTGCTTCAAACATCTTCTGTTTCATAGGGAGAATGTTTCAAACTCAAAAAGTATTATCATTGGATCTTAATTAGTTGTAAAATACGTATTTACTTTTTTAAGTTTAAAGGCATCTTGATAATTTTCCACGAGACTTAGCAAAATTCCGATATTGATATTTAATATTTTAAAGTAAGTCTCTTTCTTAGTGATTCCAATATAGATCCAATATCTGCTTTGGATATAATAATAATCTATAGCATAAATTGGGTAAAAACCATATTTAAATGGCATATCTTTTAAAACACTGACTTTGTTTTGGGAAGCAATAATTGTGCAGTGTCATGATCTTGGCTCACTGCACCCTCCGCCTCCTGGGTTCAAGCGATTCTTCTGCCTCCGCCTCCCGACTAGCTGGGACTACAGGCACATGCCACCACGCCCGACTAATTTTCATATTTTTAATAGAGACAGGATTTCACCATGTTGACCAGGCTGGTCTCAAACTCCTGACCTTGTGATCCTCCCACCTTGGCCTCCCAAAGTGCTGGGATTATGGGCATGAGCCACTGAGCCTGGCCCTGGAAAGCAATAATTTTTTTTTTTTTAGCACATTGCTAAACAAAGCAACAAAGCAGCCATTACAAATAAACTCTCCCTACCTTTTTTTGTCCCTTATCATTCTTCTTGCTTGAGAAATAAATGTATCATGCTTTCCCACATGAGAATTTAATCCTTTTTTTTTTTTGGAAACATCTTGCTCTTTTGACCAGGCTGGAGTGCAGTGGTACAATCACAGTTCACTACAGTCCTAACCTCCCAGGCTCAAGTGATCCTTCTGCCTCAGCCTCTTGAGTAGCGGGGACTACAGGCACACATGCCACTGTGCCTGCTTGACGTTTTTAGTTTTTGAGGAGACAGTCTCACAATGCTTCCCAGGCTTGTCTGGAACCCGTGGCTCAAAGATCCTCCTGCCTCAGCCTCCCAAAGTGCTGAGATTACAGGCGTGGAGCCGCTGATCCCAGCCTAGAGTTGTTTACTTTCTTTTCCACTCAGTTTGAGTATTTGTATAGGAAAAATAGCTAATAATAAGGATGCTGTCTAAATAATTACTTGGAAAGTGATGAGCTTTTATAGAATATTTGATTTATAAACTTCAAAGATTATGTAAATTAATAACATGAGTTAATGACATTGAAATACTTTCAATAGGTTTTGGGCATTGGGAAAATGATTTTAAAATGAAAATACTTTCATCATTCATTAATGCCAGTACAGCATGACTTGCTCTTAGTTTGCACAAATAATGTATGTACATTCTTCAGAAAAGGTAACCATCTTTGCTAAAGCTCTTCGTGGTGCCCAGCTGAATTTAGAAGCTATAATCTCAGTTGATGTAGTCAGCTTCAGAACTGTCTTACCCTTACAGATGGAATGTCAGTATTGCAACTGTGATGCTTTTATATCATGTGAGAAGAACAATAGAGTCCCAGGAGGCAAGTGCAGATGACCCCAAGGTCCTTGTGGACAAGGAAGTAAAAGCTAAGAAGAAATAGCACGTTTCTTAGGAAACATTTCAATATTGTTATTTATACAAGGATGCAGAGAACAGTACAGCTGGAGAATTAAATGGCGAGATCAGCACACAGATGGGTAAGAAAGCACTGTTTTGCCAACTGGATAACATCTGGCACATTAGAGTCAACCTAAATACCTAACAAGCTAAACAAAAGTTCAAGTAGCAGATGATCTCTTTATCTTTCTGCAAGGAGCAGGAACATAGCAGCCAAAAATGAGTCATGTTAGATGTGGAAATCAGAGATGCAGTTTAAAAAATAAAATCCTCCTTTAAACAGATATGGAATATGCAGCTGGAATTGTAGCAATCAGGAAAGAGAAGAAGGCAGTTTATAGAAAACCTATAAACTATTAACTCTATTGCAGTGGGTTGCTATATAAAATACAGCAAATTTGTCTTCTGCTAAAGATTGCTATCATTTTATCAGATTATCAGCAGTACTTATAAGGCAAAACAAACAATTTTTTCAGAAGTAAAGCAGAGACATATATTGGTAATCGATTACAGGTCCATAACTCTAATAAAGCTTTTTTTGAGATCAACTTATAAAATGTTCAATGCATTATCAATATTTTTAAGATGACTTTCATGGCAGAATTTTTATTCTTGGCCTTTTCTCTATATTTTGCATCACCATGCCTGGGATAGCTTTCTGAGACAGTGAATCCAATCTAAGTTTTCGTCACAGTAAGAGAAATTAAAATGGCATCAAAAATCCAATCTATTTTTTGTTATTTTCTGACTTTGGGAGAAAAAAACCCAAGTTGGCAATTCAACCTTCATAGTTGATGTTTCATTATTGAAGAAATGTTATTTTCAAGTTTTTATTTTATTTTATTTGTTTATTTTTCTGATTCAGGGTCTCCTTCTATTGCCGAGGCTCTCTGAGGAGGGAACATATAAATGGAGAACTGAATAACAAGAAGGAGCCAATTACATAAAGAATGAGGCAACAATATTCCAGACAGCAGACAGAGCTAGTGCTAAGGTCCTAAGGCAGGAATAAATGTCATTAGGAACAAAGCATGGAAAATATGATGTATGTATGATGAAGTTACTGGTTGCATTAAATATGATGGCAATGACAGTACAAATGGTAGATAACTAACAAATCCTTAGGAGGGGAAATAAATTTAAAGTGTCCAAGAATGGTGCTGATGATTGCAATGTGGTCACAGAAATGAACCAGACACATTTACAAAGGGCCAGATGTTACAGAGTTAGTGAGTTTAATTCCTGAATTAATTCCAGTGACTCCTGGCCTAGACTCAAAGCCATCATAAGAACATCATCAGAATAGACCCAAAGAGTAGAATATTTTTCTGCAGTTCGAACTTTAGGAAGAAAACAGACTATAGCATCACCATTGTAAAAGACAATGGTTTGGCCAGGTACGGTGGCTCACGCCTGTAATCCCAGGGAGGCTGAGGCAGGCAGATCACCTGAGGTAATCACCTGAGGCAGATCACCTGAGGTAATTCAAGACCAGTCTGGCCAACGTGGTGAAACCCCATCTCTACTAAAAATACAAAAATTAGCTGGGCGTGGTGGCAGGCAGCTACTCAGGATGCTGAGGCAGAAGAATCGCTGGAACCCGGGAGGCAGAGGTTGAAGTGAGCCGAGATCTCACCACTGCACTCCAGCCTGGGCGACAAGAGCGAAACTCAGTCTCAAAAAAAAAAAAAAAGAAGGCAATGGCCTATAACAAACCCAATCCTCACTCTCACCTCCACTTTTAAATCTCTCTTTAAAAAGCACTGTAAAAATATTTTATACAATCGTTTAGTTCTTTTGCAGTATTGGCCAGTAAATATTACTATGTATCATCAGTAAGGGAAATAAATCTTAGACTTCCATGTCCTCCCAATTTAATACTTTTAAATAAGTTTTCAATGAAATTTGCATTTGTGTGAAATTATTTATTCTACTCTGACCCTTCATGAGTAGTTTCAATGCTTTTGCTTACAAGCTGTCAAGCTGCAGATTTGGAATGGTAACTACTTGTTGAGGCTCAAAGTTCAGAAAATATAAAGAGAATGAGATACTGTTTTCATAGTTCTCTTAAATAAGTAATGATAAATTATAGAAAGGCAATTTAAACATTTTGCAACAGTACACTGAAGAGGCTAAATCATTGTGTGATAATTTGGAGTGTCTCCCTTTTCCCTTACATGCAATCTACCCCAATGTCAGAAGTTTAACGTAAAAGAAATAACTTTATTAAGGGAAGGATAGCTGTCATAGACCCTTTCCTGCAACTTAGGAATCATGAGACCTGTGAACTCTTACTGCTCCATAAGTCTGCCAAGGAAGTGACTTAAAAGGCTGGCAGGAAACGCACAGGGGGCTCACTCGCTGCTTGGTGAGACCTGGGAGAAATCAGGTCTTCAGAGATGCAAATTAACTGCAGAATACAACCTATTGTTCTATAGATTCAGCTTAAAGAAAAGGCTTTCCTGAATGCAAGACAAAATGGACTTTTGGTATGCTGGGACTGACAGAGAAGTTGAGTTCTTCATTCTAGGCTTTCCATATTGAAGGGAAATAGGAATCTTAGACTCAGGATCACACTTGTAAGAACACTGTGTGTTTTGCAACTTCTTCAGGATTGTTTTATTTGACATCTCGTTGTCTACTAATGAGAGCAGTTAACTCAACATTAAAGCCAGTATGTGTGTATTCAGGGCCAACCAGACTGCCTTTCTTAGTCCTGAGAATCCCTGGGGAGAGAAACACTTTTTCTAGTCACAAAAGAAAGGAAAACAAGGTGAGTCCGTGGGAACTGCTACAAGAAGACATAAAGGAAAATGGAGCATGGGCAATCAGCTGAGCATGAACAACAGCTGCCTGTCACCCACTGTGACTTTAGGGCAGCGGTTTTTGACCTTTGGAAGATAAGTGGCTTCCAGAATTTCCGATGCACAGGCTGCACCTCAGACCAATTATGCCATGACTCTAGGGTGACCCAGGTAACAGTTTTGTTTTGTTTTTTAAGCAAATTAGGTTCCCAGGTGTTTCCATAATGCAGTCAAAGTTGAGTCCCCTCAAACTTTCAGGTGTTCATGAACCACCTGGGGATTTTATTAAAATGCAAATTCTGATTCAGTAGGTCTGGAGCAGGGCCTGAGTTCTGCATTTTCAACTCAGCTCCCAGAAGCCAATTACTCTGCTGGGGTAGGGGAATCAAGGTGGGAACGGAGCAATGCAAACCCTTCAATAGATATTAACTCTGACAGAAGTAGATTCTGCATAATGATTTCAATGCCTACCATTAAGCCAGTGCTTGATATTTAAGTGGCAGGCATTTAAAAACATAAATCTTGAAAATCCCATTAAGTTTAGAGTATAATCTAAACACATTACTACTGTTTACAAGTCTTTCAATTTGACAAAGTCTCTGAACTCTCCCGCACTGCTTTCCTCTGGCTCACTCTTCTTCAGGGCACAGTTACTCTTGCTGCTTCTCATACATGCCAGACCCGTCTTCTCTTCATGGCCTTCAAACTTACTGCTCCTTGGAATTCTTGCTTAGAATACCTCCCCCTCTATAAACTCATGGCTTGCTCCCTTTTCATTCAGCTCATATGTCACCTCTTCAGCCCTTCCCTGAGCACCCATTCTGGAGAGACCACCTTCCCTCTGCTTCTTTATCTCCTAGCCCTCTCCCCACATGGCACTGATAGCTGTTTGAAATTGGTCTGCTTATTTGTTTGCTTATTGACTAAAGGAAATAAAAAAAATTTTACACCAAATATACTTATTTGACATATTTAAAGATGGCTATTTAGAGAGCCTGAAAACATAAGAATGGCTAAAAAGCTTTTCCTCTTCTCTCCCTCCCATAACCTGTCTTGCCATGCTCCAAGCCCCTCTTCTTTCTGTAACCTCAGGTGGTTTAAAAGCATCAACTATCTAGCCCTTTCTTTTTTTTTCACTCTTGTTGCCCAGGCTGGAGTGGTGCAATGGCTCAATCTCAGCTCACCGCAACCTCCACCTCCTCCTAGGTTCAAGCGATTCTCCTGCCTCAGCCTCCTGAGTAGCTGGGATTACAGGCATATACTACCATGCCCGGCTAATTTTGTATTTTTAGTAAAGACAGGGTTTCTCTATGTTGCTCAGGCTGGTCTCCAACTCCTGACCTCAGGTGATCTGCCCACCTCAGCCTCCCAAAGTGCTGGGATTACAGGCATGAGCCACTGCACCCAGCCTCTCTGGCCCTTTCTTTTAGTTTTTAGAATCTGTGTTCCTCCCATGCACGCGTGTGTACATTAATGTTTTGTCTGCCTTTCTCCTTTTAATCAGCCTTTTGTCAGCTGATTTCTAGTGAACCTTTAGAGGGCAAAAGAGATTTGTCTTAGCCCCTACAAATTTCTGTCTCCCTCCATAAGAATTTCAGCCATGAGAGAAAAGCCTCTGTCTAGCTCCCCGCTACATTCCCAGATCCTAGAACACAACAGAACCCATGGAAGGACACAAAAGAAAAAAAATGAAAATGAATGGTAAGGCCAGGCGTAGTGGCTCACGCCTGTAATCCCAGCACTTTGGGAGGCCGAGGCAGGTGGATCACGAGGTCAGGAGTTCAAGACCAGCCTGGCCAACATGG
>NW_012099543.1:5947522-5952833 GCF_000951045.1 Mandrillus leucophaeus
TTTTTTTTTTTTTTTTTTTTTTTTTTTTTTTTAGTAGAGATGGGGTTTCACCATGTTGGCTGGACTGTTCTCATCCTCCTGACCTCAGGTGATCCACCGCCTCGGCCTCCCAAGGTGCCAGGATTACAGCCGTGAGCCACCACGCCTGGCCAACTTCAGTTTTTTTGTTTGTTTGTTTTTGAGACAAGATCTCATTCTGTTGCCCAGGCTGGAGTGCAGTGGCACAAACATTGCTCACTTCAGCCTTGACCTTTTTGCTCAAGCAATCTTCCTGACTCATTTTCCCAAGTAGCTGGGACTACAGGTACAGGCCACCACATCTGGCTAATTTTTACAGTTTTTTTTTGTAGAGATAGGGTCTCACCATGCTGCCCAGGCTAGTCTCAAATTCCTGGGCTTAAGAGATCCTCCTGCCTCAGTCTCCCAGTGTTGAGATTACCAGCATGAGCCACCGTGTCCAACCAGGATCTAGTTGTTCTTAAGAACCTTATTCTTTTTTTGTTGTTGTTTTTTTTGGGATGGAGTGTCACTCTGTCATCCAGGCTGGAGTGTAGTGGTGCAATCTCAACTCACTGCAACCTCCACCTCCCAGTTTCAAGCAATTCTCCTGCCTCAGGCTCCCGAGTACCTGGGATTACGGGCACCTGCTATCATGCCCGGCTAATTTTTGTGTTTTTAATAGAGACAGGGTTTCACCATGGTGGCCAGGATGGTCTCAAACTCCTGACCTCAAGCGATCCTCCCGTCTCAGCCTCCAAAGTGCTAGGATTACAGGTGTAAGCCACCACACCCAGCCTAGGAAAGTTATTCTTTTTTTGAGACAGCGTCTTACTCTGTTGCCCAGGATGGAGTGCAGTGGGTGATCTCAGCTCACCGCAACCTCTGCCTCCCAGGTTCAAGCGATCCTCCTGCCTCAGCCTCCTATGTAGCTGGGATTACAGGCATATGCCACCACGCCCAGCTAATTTTTGTATTTTTAGTAGAGACGAGGTTCCACCATGTTGGCCAGGCTGGTCTTGAACTCCCGACCTCAGGTGATCCACTTGCCTCAGGCTCCCAATATGCTGGGATTGCCGGTGTGAGCCACTTCTCCGGCCAGTAACCTTATTCTTAAAACCTTCATCTAGGCCGGGTGCAGTGGCTCACGCCTGTAATCCCAGCCCTTTGGGAGGCCGAGGCGGGTGGATCACGAGGTCAGGAGGCAGTGGCGGGCAGATCACAAGGTCAGAAGTTTGAGACCAGTCTGGCCAATATGGTGGAATCCATCTCTACTAAAAATACAAAAAAAATCGCCAGGCGTGGTGGTGGGCACCTGTAGTCTCAGCTACTCAGGAGGCCGAGGCAGGAGAATCGCTTGAACCCAGGAGGCGGAGGTTGCAGTGAGCCTGGCCGCAGTTTTTATTTTATAGATGAGGAAACTGAAATTTAGAAAGAAAAATACCCTGTCCTGATGCACACTGCTAAAAAATAAAAAAAACTAGGATTCAAACATAGATTTTGTACTATGAAACAATTAGTCAGTAATATTGTTCTGATAGATTATACTTGTTCTGATTTTATACTTTTGCAGATAAGAACATAAAAGCTCAGAGAAGTAAAAGTACATTTTCGGAGACACATCATATATGTTCAAGCCAGGATTTGGAGACATGTTTGCATGACTTCAAAAATCATACTTTTTCTTCTGTACACTATGTTAACTATTGGACTACCCTAATAGAGTACCCTAAACTACTTCTGGATCTAAAATACAACAATCAACAAAACCATAGATATGTAAATCAAAAATTATCTGCAGCTCATCCTAGTCTTCCATATCCAATAATGCCCTTAATTCTTTTCTCTTTTTCTTTTTTGAGACAGAGTCTCTCTTTGTCACTCAGGCTGGAGTGCAGTGGCGAGGTCTCTGCTCACTACAAACTCTGCCTCCTAGATTCATGCAGTTCTCCTGTCTCAGCCTCCTGAGTAGCTGGGATTACAGGCATGTGCCACCATGCTGGGTCATTTTTGTATTTTTTTAGTAGAGATGGAGCTTTGTCGCGTTGGCCAGGCTGGTCTTGAACTCCTGACCTCAGCTGATCTGCCAGCCTTGGCCTCCCATGCATATATTGCACAATGCTTCTATTTAACCCATCACCCAAACAGTGAACATAGTTTTGTTGTTGTTGTTGTTGTTGTGGTTTTGTTTTGAGACAAAGCCTCGCTCTTGTCATCCAGGCTGGAGTGCAGTGGCATGATCTTGGCTCACTGCAACCTCTGCTTCCTAGGTTCAAGCGATTCTCCTGCCTCAGTTTCCCGAGTAGCTGGGATTACAGGCACCTGCCACCACGCCTGGCTAATTTTTGTGTTTTTAGTAGAGACGGGATTTCACCATGTTGGCCAGGCTGGTCTCCAACTCCTGACCTCATGATCCGCCTGCCTCGGCCTCCTAAAGTGCTGGGATTACAGGAGTGAACCACCATGTCCAGCTGAACATAGTATTCTTAAATATGTTTCTTCTTTTCTTTTCCTTAATTCAGACTGTTATTTAACCAGTTTTCTTCTGAATTACTGTTATTGCTTACTGACTGATGAGGGCTCCCACCTTCCTCTTAGTCCTCACTGTTGCCCCCAGTTGAGCTGTCTGAAACACAGATTTTTAGGTAGTCCTTGGCTAGAAAATCTTTATCGTTCTCTATTTCCTATAGAATTAAGTAGACTCCTTCCCTGTCAAGGTTTTATATAATCTGTTCTCAAACTGCTTCCATTTGCCACTACACCTTTCAAGGAACACAGTAAATATGTTTTCTTCAGCATACAGATTGTATTTTTATTTATTTATTTATTTATTTTTTGAGGCAGAGTCTCGCTCTGTCACCCAGGCAGGAGTGCAGTAGTGCAATCTTGGCTCACTGTAATCTCAGACTCCTGGATTCAAGCGATTCTCCCGCCTCAGCCTCCTGAGTAGCTGGGACTACAGGCGCCCACCAGCACGCCCGGATCATTTTTGTAATTTTAGTAGACACGAGGTTTCACCATGTTGACCAGGATGGTCTCCATCTCCTGACCTTGTGATCCACCTGCCTTGGCCTCCTAAAGTACTGGGATTACAGGCGTGAGGCACCATGCTTGGCTGTATGTTTAACTTTTATTTTGGAATAATTTTAAGCTTATAGAAATATTGCAAGAATAGTACAAATAACCACTGTGTACTCTTTTTGTTTTTTTGAGACGGAGTCTCATTCTGTCATCCAGGCTGGGGTGCAGTGATGCGGTCTCGGCTCACTGCAACCTCTGCCTCCTGGGTTCAAGCAGTTCTCTGCCTCAGCCTCCCAAGTAGCTGGGATTACAGACACCCGCCACCACGCCCAGCTAATTTTTTTTATTTTTAGTAGAGACGGGGTTTCACCATCTTGGCCAGGCTGGTCTTGAACTCCTGACCTTGTGATCCACTTGCCTTGGCCTCCCAAAGTGCTAGGATTACAGGCGTGAACCACCATGCCTGAGCACAGATTTCCTAATCATTTGAGAGTAGGATGCATAGATCATATTTCTTTCTTCCTCAGCACTTCGTTATTTCCTAAGAACAAGGATGTTCTCTCATGTAACCACGTATCAACCACATATGGTATAGTTATCAAATTCAAATATTGATACAATATTTTTGTCTTATCTACAGTCTATATTTCAATTTTGTAAGTTGTCCCAGTAATGTCCTTTACTGCAATTTTAAAAATAAAGTTTAAGGCCAAGCATGGTGGCTCATGCCTTTAATCCCAGCACTTAGGGAGGCTAAGTCAGGAGGATAGCTCGAGGCCAGGAGTTCAAGACCATCCTAGGCAGCATAGCGAGACCTTGTCTCTACAGAAATACATAAATAAATAAATAAATAAATAAATAAATAAATAAAGTTTAAGGGGAAGACATTCTGTGATCAGAATGAGGTGTTGCCTGATGAAAGATAAAATGTCAAGGATTTGGTCTAGGATTATGTGTTGCACTGATTGCCACATCTCTTCAGTCTTCCTTAATCTGCAACAGATTCTCAGTTTTTCCATTTTTTTTTTTTTGAGACGGAGTCTTGCTCTGTCGCCAGGCTGGAGTCAGTGGTACAATCTTGGCTCACTGCAATCTCCACCTCCTAGGTTCAAGCAGTTCTCCTGCCTCAGCCTCCCGAGTAGCTGGGATTACAGGTGCACGCTGCCACGCCTGTTAGAAACTAAGATACAAACACATACATTAGCCTGGCTAATTTTTTGTATTTTAGTAGAGACGGGGTTTCACTGTGTTGCCCAGGCTGGTCTCGACCTCCGGAGCTCAGACAATCTGCCTGCCTCGGCCTCCCAAAGTGCTGGGATTACAGGAGTGAGCCACCGTGCCTGGCTAATCTCTGTTATTACAAAAATTCTAATGAATCCATATACGGCCATGCATTGCTTAATGACAGGAATACATTCTGAGAAATGCATCGTTACATGATTTTTGTCATAGGAACATCATAGAGTGTACTTACATAAACCTGGATGACATAGCCTACCACACACCTAGGCTGTGTGGCATAGCCTATTTAGAAACCTGTGTAGCATGTTACTATACTGAATACTGTAAGCAGGTGTAACACAGTGGTAAGTATTTGTGTATCTAAATGAAGGGGTGGCCTGCCCCTCCACACCTGTGGCTGTTTCTCGTTAGGTGGAACGAGAGACTTGAGAAAAGAAATGAGACACAGAGACAAAGTATAGAGAAAGAAAAACTGGGCCCAGGGGACTGGCACTCAGCATACAGAGGACCCACGCCAGCACCGGTCTCTGAGTTCCCTCCGTATTTATTGATCATTATCTTTACCGTCTTAGAAAAAGGGAAGTGGCAGGATAGTAGGATCATCGTAGGGAGAAGGTCAGCAGTAGGACATGTGAATAAAGGTCTCTGTGACATAAGTTTAAGGAAAAGTACTGTGCCTTGATATGCATATGCAAACATCTCCATAAATCTTTTTAGTGCATAAAGAGCAGCATCGCACTAGCAAGTCCCACCTTCAGCCCTAAGGCGGTTTTCTCCTTTCTCAGTAAACAGAACGTACAATTGGGTTTTACACCGAGATGTTCCATTGCCCAAGGACGGGCAGGAGACAGATGCTTTTCTCTATCTCAACCGCCAAGAGGCCTTCTTTCCTCTTATACTAGTCCTCCTCAGCACAGACCCTTCACGGGTGTCAGGCTGGGGGACGATCAGGTCTTTCTTTCCCTTCCCACAATGCCATATTTCAGACTATCACATGGGGAGAAACCTTGGACAATACCTAGCTTTCCTAGGCAGAGGTCCCTGCGACCTT
>NW_012099543.1:5953363-5955046 GCF_000951045.1 Mandrillus leucophaeus
CCGGCTACTCGGGAGGCTGAGGCAGGAGAATGGCGTAAACCCGAGAGGCGGAGCTTGCAGTGAGCTGAGATCCGGCGACTGCACTCCAGCCTGGGCGACAGAGCGAGACTCCGTGTCAAAAAAAAAAAAAGAAAAGATACAGTAAAAACATGGTATACAAGATAAAAAATGGTATGCCTGTATGTATAGGGCACTCACCATGAATGAAGTTTGCAGGACTGGAAGTTGTTCTGGGTGACTCAGTGAATGAGTGGTGAGTGAATGTAAAGGCCTAGCACATTACTGAACACTACTGTAGACTTTATAAACACTACACTTAAGCTTCATTAAATTTATTAAAATTTTTTTCTTCTTTAATAATACATTAGCTTCCGTAGCTTACTGTAACTTTTTTTCTTTATATATATTTTTTGAGACAGGGTCTCACTCTGTCGCCCAGGCTGGAGTGCAGTGGCACTATCTCGGCTCATTGAAACCTCTGCCTCCTGGATCAAAGCAATTCTCATGAGTCAGCCTCCCAAGTAGTGGAGATTACTGTAACTTTTTTACTTTAAAAACATATAAATTTTTAAAAACTTTTTGACTCTTTTGTAATAACACTTAACTTAAAGCACACGTTGTACATCTGTACGAAAACGTCTTTATATTTTTTGTATGCTTTTTCTATTTTTAAAATTTTTTATTTTTAACGTTTTAAATACTTCTGTGTTAAAAACTAAGACACAAACACATACCTTAGCCAAGGCCTACCCAGGGTCAGGATCATCAATATCACTGTCTTCCACCTCCACATCTTGTCCCACTGGAAGGTCTTCAGAGGCAATAATATGCATGGATCTGTCATTTCCTATACTAAAAACGCCTTCTGGAATATCTCCTAAAGAACTTGCCTTAGGCTGTTTTGCAGTTTGCACTTTTTTTAAATAGTAAGAGTACACTCTAAAATAATAATAAAAAGTATAGTATAGTAAATACAGCAGTAACGTGGTCATTTATTATCATTCTCAAGTAGTATGTACTGAACATAATTGTACATTCTATATTTTTGTATGACTAGCAGTGCAGTAGGTTTGTTTATACCAGCATCACCAGAAACACAAGCACTGTAACATTATGATGGCTACAGTGTTACTAGGCAATAGGAATTTTTCAGCTCCTTTATAATCTTTTTTATTTTTATCTATCTATCTATCTATCTATCTATCTATCTATCTATCTATCTATCTATCTATCTAACTAACTATTTTTTAGACGGAGTCTCCTTCTGTCACCCAGGCTGGAGTGAAGTGGCGTGATCTCTGCTCACTGCAACCTCCACCTCCCAGGTTCAAGTGATTCCCCTGCCTAAGCCTCTGGAGTAGCTGGGATTACAGGCATGCACCACCATGCCTGGCTAATTTTGTATTTTTACTAGAGACAGGGTTTCACTATGTTGGCCAGGATGGTCTCAAACGCCTGACCTCAGGTGATCCACCCACCTAGGCCTCCCAAAGGCATGAGCCACTGCACCTGGCCCCATTTCCTTATTATTACTCTGTTGTAAGAAAAACAGGTAATATAAGAGCCAATATATTTTTATATTTACAAAAATTAAGCCAGGCGCAGTGGCTCACGCTTGTAATCCCAGCACTTTGGGAGGTCGAGGCGGGCGGAGCACCTGAGGTCAGGAGTACAAGACCAGCC
>NW_012099543.1:5955234-5963778 GCF_000951045.1 Mandrillus leucophaeus
AAAAAAAAAAAAAAAAAATCAAAGTGGTAACCTAGCCCAGCCTGGCCAACATGGTGAAACCCCATCTCTACTAGAAATACAAAAAATTAGCCGGGCGTGGTGGCACGTGCTTGTAGTCCCAGCTACTCGGGAGGCTGAGGCAGGAGAATTGCTTGAACCCAGGAGGCGGAGCTTGCAGTGAGCCGAGATCGCGCCACTGCACTCAAGCCTGGGCGACAGAGCGAGACTTTGTCTCAAACAAAACAAAACAAAACAAAAAGTGGTAACGTATATTCATTCACATTGTAACAAAATTCAATCTGCACAAAAAGGTAAACAGTGAATATCAGTCTCGTTTTTATTCCTGACCTCAATCCCCCAGTTGCTCCTCAAAGGCCACTACTGTTGTCAGTTTCTTGTATGTTCTTCCAAATATGTTCTGTGTACCACCTGTGCTTCAGTTTACTCATCTGCAAATCGGGATTATAATAGTGCCTGTCTCACTGGGCTCTTGTGAGGATTACATGCATTAACATGTGCATAAACACTTACAACGGTGCCAGTTACAAAGGTGCCAGCTACAAACCACTTGATCATGTTATATAATCATTCGATGTGCTGTTAAATTCATTTTGCTGGATTTTGTTGAAGATTTTTGTATTTCTTTTCACTAGGAATATTAGCCTGTAGTTTTCTTTCCTTATAATGTTTTTATCTGGCTTTGGTATGAGAGTAATGCTGGTTGATTAAAATGAGTTTAGAAGTATTCCTTTCTTTTTAATTTTTTAGAAGAGTTTGAAGAGGATTGGTGTTAATTCTTCTTTAAATGCTTGTTAGAATTCACCTGTAAAACCATCTGGTCCTGGGCTTTTCTTTCTTTATTTTTTTTTTATTGCTTCAATCTTCTTTCTTATTATTTTACTGTTAAAAATTTTTATTTCTTCATGACTCAGTCTTATTAAGTTGTATGCTAGAAATTTATTCATTTCTTCTAAATTATCCAATTTGTTGGCATAGTTATTCATAGTAGTCTCTCATGATCCTTTGCATTTCTGTAGCACCAGGTGTACATACCTCACGTTTTAAAAGTTAAAAATTATTATGCATGTACTAGTATGAAGATTATATATTGGCCTGTCCAATAGAAATATAATGTAAGCCATATATGTAATATTAAATTTTCTAGCAGCCACATTTTTTAAAAAGTTAAAAAAAAGAAAATGTTTTAATAATATATTTTATTTACCACAGTATATTCAAAATAATATCATTTAAATATATAATCAATAAAAATATATTTTAATAAGATATATTCTTTTTTGGTATTAAGTATTTGAAATTTAGGGTGTATTTTATGCTTACAAAACGTCTCAACTGAGACCATTTCTGATTTAAGTGCCTAACATCTACATATCAATAGTAGCTACTGTATTTTTTTTTTTTTCGAGATAGAGTCTTGCTCCGTTGCCCAGGCTGGAGTGCAGTGGCCACAATCTCGGCTCACTGCAACCTCCGTTTCCTGGGTTCAAGCGATTCTCCTGCCTCAGCCTCCTAAGTAGCTGGGATTACGGGCAAGTGCAACCACGCCCATCTAATATTTGTATTCTTAGTAGAGATGGGTTTCACCATGTTGGCCAGGCTGGTCTCAAACCCTTGACTTCATGATCCACCTGCCTCAGCCTCCCAAAATGCTGGGATTACAGGCGTGAGCCACCACGCCTGGTAGTAGCTACTGTATTTTATAGAGAAAATCCATGAATTGCAGGTAGAATATTTTTTTTCCTCTGTCATCTTAGGTCCAGCGCTGGATCTCTGCAAAGTAAATTGACAAAAGACAGATTAATACACAAATACAACAATTTAATTGTACGCATGCACAGGAGTTCACAAAACGTGTGATTCATGGATGTGGTGGCTGGGCGCAGTGGCTCATGCCTGTAATTCCAGCTCTTTGGGAGGTCGGGGTGGGTGGATCGCCTGAGGTCAGGAGTTTGAGACCAGCCTGACCAGCAAAGTGAAACCATGTCTCTACTAAAAATATTTTTTTAAAAATTAGCCAAGTGTGGTGGCATGTACCTATAATCCCAGCTACTCAGGAAGCTGAGGCAGGAGAATCGCTTGAACCCAGGAGGCAGAGGTTGCAGTGAGCTGAGATCACGCCATTGCACTCCAGCCTGGGCAACAGAGTTAGATGCCACCTCAAAAAAAAAAAAAAAAAGTTGTCTTAGAATTTTAAATGCCACAACAGAAATAGATTTCTAGAATGGCTAATGTAATGTAAGGAACAAGGGCTTCTCATTGTTCTTAGGGAAAAGGCTAAATTCCTCTTAGTAGCCCATGTCAGCAACTGGCCTGCCCTGTCTGCCCTCTGCTGGTTCTGCACCAACCATGCTCAGGGCTACTTACGGAGTTCTCCCTAGGTGCCCTGTGAACCTTTTTAATTCTGCTGGATGCTTCCTCCCACTGACCCTCCAATACATGTGCACACACCTGCCCCCTTGTCTGGTGAGTAATGTATGAATCAGTTTATTATTTACTTTTTCATTTATTTTTGAGACAGGGTGTCACTCTATTGCCCAGTCTGGAGTAGAGTGGTGTGATCATGGTTCACCGCAACCTTGAATTCCTGGGCTGCAGTGATCCTTCTGCCTCAGCCTCCAGAGTAGTTAGGACTACAGGCGTGCACCACCACACCCAGCTAATACATTTTTTTTAGAGATGGGGTATTACTATGCTGTCCAGGCCCAGTCTTGAACTCCTGGCCTTAAGTGATCCTCCTGCCTTGGCCTCCCAAACACTGAGATTATAGATGTAAGCACCCAGCCGGAATCAGTTTAAAGAAAAAAAAAATATATATCTTCTTGGGTCCAAATATTGGTTTAATTTATTTTATTACAACATAAAATATATACAAACATAAAATTTATTTATTTATTTTTTTGAGACAGAGTCTCACTCTGTTGCCCAGGCTGGAGTGCAGTGGTATGATCTCAGTTTACTGCCACCTCCGCCTCCCAGGTTCAAGTGATTCTCCTGCCTCAGCCTCCCGAGTGGCTGGGATTACAGATGGGTGCCACCATGCCCGGCTAATTTTTGTATTATTAGTAGAGACAGGGTTTTGCCATGTTGGCCAGGCTGGTCTCAAACTCCTGACCTCAAGTGATCCACCCTCCTCAGCCTCTCAAAGTGCTGGGATTAAAGGCATGAACCACCACGCCCGGCTGGATACAAACGTAAAATTGTAACTCCTATGTTCACAGTTCATATACAACATCACACCCAAAACGAATTTTAGTTAATGGCTATTAACTAAAAAGAAAGAGACCATGTGGCCGGGTGTGGTGGTTCACACCTGTAACCCCAGCACTTTGGGATTACAGGTCTTTTTGAGCTCGACATGACTGGTCTATAGGTGCTGTGTCATGACACATACCATTCACCACTCTCCTCTGTATGAACTACTGTGAAACCCTCTTTCTTTCAGCATTCATGATGCATGTTTGATCTTCACTTGGCAGGAATGCAACACGTACATATTAAGTGGATCTCTATTTTTCTCTCTTTTTGTTGTTTTCTGAGATGGAGTCTTGCTCTGTTATTCAGGCTGAAGTGCAGTGGCGTGATCTCTGCTCACCGCAACCTCTGCCTCCCAGGTTCAAGCAATTCTTCTGCCTCAGCCTCCCGAGTAGCTGAGCATTACAGGTGTGCATCACCACACCTGGCTAATTTTTGTATTTTCAGTAGAAATGGGGTTTCACCATGTTAGCCAGGGTGGTCTTGAACTCTTGACCTCATGATCTGTCTGCCTCGGCCTCCCAAAGTACTGGGATTACAGGTGTGAGCCACCGTGCCTGGCCTAAGTTGATATCTTCTTTTCACCTTAGGCTAAGATTACTACAGTTGTACTACTTGTGGCCAACTCAGTAAAAAACAGACGTGTTCAATATGGGCCTCGGGCAGAACTCAGTTATAATAACAGGATCCAAAAAGTGTTTCTGTTAAATTTTAAGGTTGTCATCACAATGAAAACAGAAAATTAAAATATTGTCTCATAGAGAACCCATGGGCCCAAGATTATCTTGAGATAATATTTTTTATTTATTTCTGTATGTTCCCTCGAGAGCTCATCTCAAGTAAGATTATGTGACTACCCTCAACCCCCAAAAGTAAGCAGGCCCCCCAATTATATATATATGCTTTATACCACCAGGTACTCTTTTATTTATTTATTTATTTATTTGAGACCGAGTCTGGCTCTGTTGCCCAGGCTGGAGTGCAGTGACGTGATTTTGGCTCACTGCAACCTCTGCCTCCTGGGTTCAAGCGATTCTCCTGCCTCAGCCTCCCGAGTAGCTGGGACTGTAGGTGCCCGCCACCATGGCTGGCTAATTTTTGTATTTTTAGTAGAGACAAGGTTTCACCATTTTGACCAGGCTGGTCTTGAACTCCTGACCTTGTTATCCGCCTGCCTCGGCCTCCCAAAGTGCTGGGATTACAGGCATGAGCCACTGCGCCCGACCCACCACCAGGTATTTTTTCAATGCAATACAAGTTAAACAATTAATTATATGGTCATGTGTTTAATGCTGTGCTATCTTTGCCATTACAACACAAGCTCTGGTACAGTTATTAAGTCTGGTTTATTCACTGCTGTATCTTCAGTGCTCAGTACAATACTTTTCACATAAAAGATATATATATACACACACACACACACATATATACACACACACACGCACATATATATATATATAGACACACACATATATATATATTTTTTTGAGATGGAGTCTCACTTTGTTGCCCAGGCTGGAGTGCAGTGGCACAATCTTGGCTCACTGCAACCTTGGCCTCCTGGGTTCAAATGATTCTTCTGCCTCAGCCTCCCGAGTAGCTGGGACTACAGGCACGCACCACCATGCCTGTCTAATTTTTGTATTTTTAGTAGAGACGGCGTTTCACCATTTTGGCCAGGTTGGTGTCGAACTGCTGACCTCGTGATCCATCCGCCTCAGCCTCCCAAAGTGATGGGATTACAGGTGTGAGCCACTGTGTCCAGCCAAAGATATTTAATAAATAGTTTTTGAGTGATTAAGTGAAGCGGCTATAAATCAAGAGACTGGAGTGCAAGTCCTATCTTTACTTCTGCTTGTGACATTGGCCAGTTATTTATCCTCTCGATCTCAATCTTCATATTCCATAAAATGAGACAAGTAGAGTAGATCAGAGATTCCCAAGCTTGACGTCAACTGGAAGACCATTTAAACAATATAGATTATGGATTTCCACCTGTAGATACTCTGATTTATTAAGTCTAGGGTAAGCCAGATAATCTATTTTTAAAGCTCCTGAGGTTACAGTGTGCAGCTGAGGTTGGAAACCACTGCAGTAGCTCCAACATTCTATGATTCTTTGTATATATTAGTCCTTAAGTCAAATTAAGCATATAGTGATTGAGGCTAAATATTACCAGCTAAATAAATATGCTAAATATTACAAATATAGGGACTAGTAATATGAGGAATATGTAGATTTTTCTGACCCTAAAAATGTGTCATTTGGCTGGGAGACACACAAGTGATCTGATATGTTAATGAACACATTGGTAGCACAGAATGCTGCAAAAGGCAGACAGAAGGCTTTCAACTAAGTCTGATGCTTAGGGAAAGATTGCAAGAGATCAAATCTGATCATTGAAGGAAAGGTAGGGATTGATCAAGAGGGGAAGGCTTGCAATCAGAAAAGACAAAATGCGCAAAAGTCCAAGGACATGGGAAAATCTAGTTCACCAGAGTCCTGCAAGTGATTCACTAAAGTTGTAGCACAGCCAGAGGTAGGAGAGTTTAGCATTTTCTGGAGACAGAGCAGTTATTACAGTTCAGTGACTGAGCAAGGATTTTTGAGCCAGAAAAATCTGGTTTAAATTCTGGTTTTGTCACACACAGCCTCTCTCTGCGAGTTGAGAAAATGACTTGTTCACACTCAATTTTCTTATCTGTAAAGTAGGGACAATACCTGTCTTATAAGATTACTATGAAGATTAAGTGAGGCAAAATGAGACAACATGCATACAACTCTTAACACAGTGCCTGGTAGATTGCAACCAAAAAACACATCCAACAGAGCAAGTTCATTGCAGCTTTTCTTTGTGTATTTCAATTTTAATGGCTATACAGTACTGATATTATATTTAAACCTTTTTTTAATGTAATTATTATTTTCACATAAAAAAATTCAAATAGTGTAACAGGTTATTCAGGGAAAAGTGAAGAGATCTTCCTCAAACCCTTGTGTCTTTTATACTGTTTGTTTTTCCTAGAGGCAACCAGGATATACCATTTTTTAACACGCCCTCTAGAGATATTCTGAAGTACATTTGATATAGCAATAAATTAGAAACAATAAAAATGTTCATTACTTTGGGAAATGTCTGTGGAATAGCCACCCTTTGGATATTATGTGGCAATTTAAAAAAGCAGGCTGCAACATATGTGTTTATTGTGATATCTACCTTTTAAACAAACACAAAAATATAACATGAAAAATATAATTTTATATTTATAATATTATTTAATTATTAAGAATTAGGTGCACTTTGTTTTGATATTTTTACAGTCTAACTTGACCTTTTTCTATTTATATCTTAATGATATAACAGTTTGCTTAATGAATAAATGTATTTTCTGGTCTGCTAACTTGAGGGAGTTACTCCCAAAAGTAATTTAGTCATAGTGAAAGGATTGCTGAGTAGGTCTGTATGGTTCCAATTTAAAGCCTTACACACTAACACATTGCTTAGAATTCTATGATTGTCTTTCCTTTGAAGGCCTTGTAATTTTATTATTATAGCCTTCTAGTAGAAACAGCTAGGTGAATGCCTTAGTGTGATGGGACGTAATATATATCCTGAGGTACCAATGGCTATAAGGCTCATTACTGATTTAGTCATAGGTATTTTACCTATATATCACATGCATACACATTAATTGAATGGTACATTTGGATTTCAGAAATGATCAAATGGAAAAAATCCTGTAGTCAAGTATACGTGACATTTAAATGACATTTCTGTATACTTGGTTAGAGACAGGTGAAAGAGGCAGCTTGTTACACTATAGGACTACGGAGACGTTCCATTAAGTATGATTTTTGTTTTCCAATATCTCATTCCTGTGTTCAAGTCATCTCAGCAGAAGAGGACATTGTTTGCATTACTTTCTTTCGGTTACAGTAGTTCAACAGTCTCAATTTCCTTCAGTTTTGTTTTTGTTTTTGTTTTTCTTTTTTTGAAATGGAGTCTCACTCTGTCACCCAGGCTGGTGTGCAATGGTGCAGTCTCGGCTCACTGCACCCTCTGCCTCCTGGGTTCAAGCGATTCTCCCAACTCAGCCTCCCGAGTAGCTGGGATTACAAGTGCCCACCATCATGCCTGGCCAGTCTTTAGATTTTTCATAGAGATGGGGTTTCACTATGTTGGCCAGGCTGGTCTCGAACTCCTGACCTCATGATCCATCTGCCTCGGCCTCCCAAAGTGCTGGGATTACAGGCGTGAGTCACTGCGCCTGGCCTTTTTTTTTTTCTTTTTTTTGAGAGAGAGTCTCACTCTGTCACCCAGGCTGGAGTGCAGTGGCATTATCTTGGCTCACTACAACTTCTCTGTCTCCTGGGTTGAAAAGATTCTCCTGCTTCAGCCTCCCAGTTAGCTAGGACTACAGGCATGTGCCACCACACTTGGCTAATTTTTGTATTTTTAGTGGAGATGGGGTTTCATCATTTTGGCTAGGCTAGTCTCAAACTCCTGATCTCAAGAGATCCGCCCACCTGGGCCTCCCAACAGTTTTGTTTTTAAGTACATAACAATCTATGTATACACTGCCAGATTTCTTTTCTGTTTTCTGTTTCTTTTTTTTGAGACGGAGTTTTACTTTTGTCACCAGGGCTGGAGTGCAATGGCACAATCTCAGCTCACTGTAACCTCTGCTTTCTGAGTTCAAGCAATTCTCCTGCCTCAGTCTCCCGAGTAACTGGGATTACAGGTGCCCACCACCAAGTCCAGCTAATTTTTTTGTATTTTTAGTAGAGATGGTGTTTCACCACGTTGGCCAGGCTGTGCTCAAACTCATGACCTCAGGTGATCCACTTACTTCGACCTCCCAAAGTGCTGGGATTATAGGCGTGAGCCACCATGCCTGGCCTTCTGCTTTCTTTTTTTTGTTTGAGGTGGGTAGTAATGGAAGAGGATGCATACTTGTCACACTAATGATACTAGAAATCAGATAATGTAATACATATGCCATGTTACATGACACACCTAGTGAAGTTTAGGATGGTATAAGTTATCTAAACACTTAATATTTGATCATAAAGATATATTTATGTATTATATTTATATAATAAATTATATTGTCATAATAAACATTCTATATTTAGTTTCATATAGGTTCAGGGCAGGTTGTGCTACCAAATGAGTTTATGCCAGACTTACAGAAAGATATTTTATTGGCCGGGCGTGGTGGCTTACGCCTGTAATCCCAGCACTTTGGGAGGCCGAGACGGGCAGATCAC
>NW_012099543.1:5964006-5964724 GCF_000951045.1 Mandrillus leucophaeus
TTTGAGACGGAGTCTGGCTCTGTTGCCCAGGCTGGAGTGCAGTGGCTGGATCTCAGCTCACTGCAAGCCCCGCCTCCCGGGTTCACGCCATTCTCTTTCTAATACACATAAATGTGTATGTGTTTGTATATTGTATGTATATATCATATACATATGTATATATAAACATATACACACACACTTATGTACAGTTCTTATATCCTATATATGTTTCCTATGTCTAGCCAAAGGTGTTAGAATCAGTAGCTTTATTATTTAATAAACAATTTAATTTAATGTCCTTTTTCATTCACATGTTTTGTTTGGCTGTGAAGGGCATTTTTCTCTTCTGTCAAGGTGCAGTGTGGGAACATCAGTGATTTGAAGAAATAATTAGGCTCTTTTTCTTAGCAATTCTGCTGTATCAGTAGGGAATGGAAACGACCATTAAGAACATTCCCAAAGCATAAACTTTACAAACAGACAAGAGTCTAATTTGAATCCCAGCTCTACTGTTAGTTGGCACACTAATGACATGTCAACAGGGGCTCATGTAAGTCCACCTTGGATACAAGTAGATTGTCAATTGTAGAAGCTGGTTAGTGATTAACTGGGAAAGAGGAAAAGAATAGTGGCTGGAAGAGCAAAAGGGAAGTAGCCAGATTGTAATACTTTATTTCTTTTTCTTTTTCTTTTCTTTCTTTTTTTTTTTTTTTTTGAGGCAGAGTCTCACTCTGTT
>NW_012099543.1:5964774-5969108 GCF_000951045.1 Mandrillus leucophaeus
TTTTTTTTTTTTTGAGGCAGAGTCTCACTCTGTTGCTCAGGCTGGAGTGCAGTGGCCCGATCTCTGCTCACTGTAAGCTCTGCCTCCCGGGTTCACGCCATTCTCCTGCCTCAGCCTCCCAAGTAACTGGGACCACAAGTGCCCGCCGCCACGCTCAGCTAATTTTTTGTATTTTTAGTAGAGACGGGGTTTCACCATGTTAACCAGGATGGTTTTGATCTCCTGACCTCGTGATCCGCCTGCCTTGGCCTCCCAAAGTGCTGGGATTACAGGCGTGAGCCACTGTGCCCCACGTGTAATACTTTGTTTCTTGATTTTGGTGGTTGTTGCACCAGTATGTGAACTGTGATTATTCATCAGGCTGTATAACCTATGCACAGTACTTTCTGTGTGTACTATTTATGTGTGTACTATTTAATAAAATGTTTATAAGAGTGATAGTCTGAATCTTTGTGTCCCCCACAAACTGATATGTTGAAACCTAATCCCCAGGGCAATGGTATTAAGAGGTGGGGCCTTTGAAAGACAATTAGGTCAGGAGGGCTCCATGCTCGGGAATGGGATCATAATCCTTACAAAAGGGGCTTGAGGGAGCTTGTTTGCCCCTTCTGTCACATGAGGATAAATAGAAGAAACCATCTTTGAAGCACAGAGGAAGCCCTCACGAGACACTGAATCTGCTGGCACTTTGACCTTAAACTTCCCACCCTCCAGAACCATGACCAATAAATTTATGTTGTTTTAAAATTACCCAGTCTAGGCCAGGCACGGTGGTTCATGCCTGTAATCCCAGCACTCTGAGAGTGGGCAGAACACTTGAGGCCAGGAGTTCAAGACCAGCCTGGTCAATAAGGTGAAACCTCATCTCTACTAAAAATACAAAAATTAGCCAGGCGTGATGGCAAGAGCCTGTAATCCCAGCTGCTCGGGAGGCTGAGGCACAAGAATCGCTTGGATCCTGGAGGCAGAGGTTGCAGTGAGCCAAGATAGCGCCACTGCACTCCAGCCTGGGTGACAGAGCGAGACACTGTCATGCTATTTCTGAAGTTCTGGGGTGTAGAGGACTACGTGCTGGCAGACCAGACGTTCCTGATAAGTCCTGCTCTTGCAAACGAAGCAAGGCGTTCTGATAAGTCTTGCTCTTGCAAACGAAGCAGGGCGTTCCTTCCCTACAAACAGGAAGGACAAAGGAGCCAGTTGCAAACAGCAGACCCTGGGGACTTGTTTATGTGTAAACATCTTGAAAATCCAGAAAGTCAGGGAAAGGTCAGAAAAACAACAATGTGTCTTGTGACTTGGCAACATTCCACAAACGATTGTATAAAATAAAGCAGAGCGCGCCATTCAGGGCGGCCGCCATGTTTGTCTTGTCTTGTGTTGTCTTGTGTGTTCATTCCTTTGTTTAGGAAACAGGCGGACCCCAACACTGGGGTGTAAGTCACCAATACTTAGATGTGATTATCATGAAATAGTAGAATCAACTGCATAAATGGTTTAGTTTTTTATTACATGAATATATTAAAAACAACTCAGAAGAAAAATTACCAGCATCACATATACATATTTTTTACTCTGAAGACTAGTGTTTTATGAAACACAGTTTAAGAAATGTTGGTTTAGGCCAGGGGTGGTGGCTCATGCCTGTAATCCCAGCACTCTAGGAGGCTGAGGTGGGCAGATCACCTGAGGTCAGGAGTTCAAGACCAGCCTGGCCAATATGGTGAAACTCTGTCTCTACTAAAAATACAAAAATTAGCCAGGTGTGGTGGTGCACACCTGTAATCCCAGCTATTTGGGAGGCTGAGGCAGGAGAATTGCTCCAACCCAAGGCACAGAGGTTGCAGTGAGCCAAGATTATGCCACTGCACTCCAGCCTGGGTGACAGAGTGAGACTCAGTCTCAAAGAAAAAAAAGAAAAGAAGAAATGTTGGTTTAGATTTCAATCTTTTGAGTAAAAGGAAGCCATTTAGTATTTTAAGAATGAGAATAACAGTCTCATTTTCAGTAGGGGGAAGGTGAAGGCTAGAATAGAAGTAGAGAAATAATAAATATGGGAATATTTCAGTAGTTAATGGGAGGTATGATAAGAATATTAACCAAGACCAGCAGGGTCAATTGAGAAGAGAGAATTGATCCAAGAAATTTCAAGGTGGTAAAACTGACAGGCTTAAATGACTATGGTGGATACCTGAAAGGAAGACCCATGCCCAGATCTCTCTGCAAGGATATTCAGTTACTCCATTTTCTGGGAGTGTCAGTTTCTGAAAATTATATTATTGTTATTATTATTTTCGAGATGGAATCTCATTCTGTCACCCAGGTGTGATCTCGGCTCATTGCAACCTCCGCCTCCCGGGTTCAAGTGATTCTTCTGCCTCAGCCTCCCGAGTAGCTGGGACTACAGGCACATGTCATCACACCCGGCTAATTTTTGTATTTTTAATAGAGATGGGGTTTCACCATATTGGCCAGGCTGGGCTCGAACTCCTGACCTTATGACCCGCCCACCTTGGCCTCCCAAAGTCCTGGGATTACAGGCCTGAGCCATTGTGCCCAGCCTGAAAATTATTTTAAAAATATTTATGTAATAAGAAACTAAACAATTTATGCAGGTTTTGTTTTTTTTTTCCAAGGTGAGATCTTGCTTTTTTGCCCAGGCTGCAGTGCAGTGGCTCTCAGCTCACTGCAACCTCTGCCTCCCAGATTCAAGTGATTCTCCTGCCTCAGCCTACCAAGTAGCTGGGACTACAGACACGCGCCACCACGCCTGGCTAATTTTTTGTATTTTTTAAGTAGAGACAGGGTTTCACCATGTTGGCCAGGCTGGGCTTGAACTCCTGATCTCAAGTGATCCGCCCACCTTGGCCTCCCAAAGTGCTGGGATTACAGGTGTGAGCCACTGCATTTGGCTTATGCAATTCTTTTCAATATTTCATGATAACCACTTCTGAGTATTGGTGACCTATACCTCAGGACTTCAGAAGTAGCGTCAGAGACCTCCTAATAAAAAACATGGCATCTTCATTTCGCACACTGACTCCTGCTATTCCCAGCTTCTGGGAGTGCCATTGGCAAATCGTCTTCAGTCGCCAGCCTCTTCAGGGATTGCCTCAATTGCAGAGAAACCTTTCCCAGATCTAATGAGTGGTCAGGAGGGCTTCATGGCTCCATGGCTCCAGAGCTAAGCTCCATAGGCTTAGCTTCATGGCTCCCGTGCGACCTGTGCAGTCACACAGAAGGGGGCCAGTGCATGGTGTAATATTTCCTGTCACTTTCTTACAATTTGTAATTTTTATTTTTTATTTTATTTTTTATTTTTTTTTTGAGACAGAGTCTCGCGCTGTCGCCCAGGCTGGAGTGCAGTGGCCGGATCTCAGCTCACTGCAAGCTCCGCCGCCCAGGTTTGCGCCATTCTCCTGCCTCAGTCTCCCGAGTAGCTGGGACTACAGGCGCCCGCCACCTCACCTGGCTAGTTTTTTGTAGTTTTTAGTAGAGACGGAGTTTCACCGTGTTAGCCACAATGGTCTCGATCTCCTGACCTCGTGATCCGCCTGTCTCGGCCTCCCAAAGTGCTGGCATTGCAGGCTTGAGCCACCGCCCCCGGCCAATTTGTAATTTTTAAACAAGGAGTTCTGCATCTTCATTTCACACTGGGCCCTGGAGATCATATAGCCATTACTAATGTGGTAGTATAAAGGCCTTGCCATATGAGCTCATCTCAGAGTAACTCTGGAAAGTCACTCGAGCTTCGGAGCTCTCCATGGAGTCAGGTGAGGCAGTTATTGGGCCTTCATTACAGTTTGACTCCATTTCTCTTCCTGCTGAGTCCTGCCTGTTTCCCCTTCCCTCTTCAGGTATTGGTCCCAAGGACTCTCCTTAATAAACTGCCTGCTCACAAACCTCCATCTCAGAGTTTGCTTCCTCGGGAACTCAGCGTGCAACCGTGACATTTGGCTGTGGAAGCTGACCGTGAAAGAGAAGTCAAGGACACCCCTGACATGTTTTGTTTTGACTTAGTGGCTGATGGTGCCATTCACAGATGAGGGGGCCCAAAAGAGGAAACATTTTGGAAAGAAAAAATAATGAGGTCGTTGTATTAGAATTTAATACTTCAGTTTTGTATGTTTAATTTTGATATGACTGAAGGCCATCCAGGTAGAGACGGGATATTAATCTGGAGTTCCACAGAGACATTTGGGCTGGGGTCTTGAGCTGATTCTAAAGAGTGAATGTCATTGTTTACGAATGATAAACAAAGAGGGGGCTAAGAAGAGACAATCTCCGGCCGGGCGCGGTGGCTCAAGCCTGTAATCCCAGCACTTTGGGAGGCCGAG
>NW_012099543.1:5969281-5972205 GCF_000951045.1 Mandrillus leucophaeus
AAAAAAAAAAAAAAAAAAAAAAAAGAGACAATCTCCATCTAAGAACTGAGCAAAAGGATCCAGCAAAAGGATGGAGAAGGAATAGCTTGGGAGAAAGAAAGAGAGTTAGGAGAGAATGTTCATGGATGGAAAGCTGAGTGAAGTGAACTGAAATGAACGGTATTTGGAGGTAAGAAAGGGGAGACCAATGACCCATGGCATTTCATCCTGAAATGTGGCCATGAAAGGAAGACAAGGGACTGGAGCAACTGGAAAGGTGACAAGGTTAAGGAAGAGAGTTTTAAAATTATTTTTGTTAAGATGAAAGACATCTGAGAGTGCTTATTTTGTAAAATAAGACAAAACTGTACACTTTTCATGGAAGAGGCCTGGTTAGATTCAGAATGACTGACAAAATTAAGTGATAACTCTTCTGTTAGTCTTCAAATCAAGCCTTCACCACTTTCTCCCTCTCTCCCCTTAAAATAGCGGTCTTGGCTGGGCGCAGTGCCTCACACCTGTAATTCCAGCACTTTGGGAGGCCGAGGCAGGTGGATCACCAGGGCAGAAAATCGAGACCATCCTGGCCAACATGGTGAAACCCCATTTCTACTAAAAATACAAAAATTAGCTTGGTGTGGTGGCACGTGCCTGTAATCCCAGCTACTTGGGAGGCTGAAGCAGGAGAATCGCTTGAACCAGGGAGTTGGAGGTTGCAGTGAGCCAAGATTGTGCCACTACACTCTAGCCTGATGATAGAGCGAGACTCCATCTCAAAAAAGAAAAAAAAAAAGTAGTCTTCAGTTGTAATGTTTTCTATGTGGAAATTTTCTGAAAATTCTTCAAAAAGAGTGCTTCTTTTATGCCATAGGAAATGATGAGATCAGTATACCCAATTCATCCTGGTTTCACAGACTTGCAGAGTGGCAAACCACTAGAGGGCAAACATCACACTGCCTTAGAAATGGAGCTGGTATTGGTGAATTCAAGAAGAGCAAAGAAGAAGACCAAAAGGAGGAGGAAGAGGGAAGATTTTAATGCTGTGCAGTGGTGCTCAGGTCTAGGTCAAGAACAATGAGTCTCATACGGTCGTCTCTTGACTTTGGCTATCATGGTAGGGCTTTACTGACAAGCTGGGTAATAACAGGGAAATCCTATTCCTTTTGCTTTCAAAATTTATTTTGTCTTTATTTCACTTGACCCAATTCATTTCTTATTTCAGCAATATTTGTTGAACACTATCATGATTAATCAGGCACACCAGGTGCTGGTGACAAGAACAGTGAACAAAACAGACAAAAATTCTTATAATCATGGAGCATATATTATAGTATGGAGATAAAAAATAAGTGCAATAAGCTAATGCATACAGTATGCTACAACCCGTAAGCTGTTGTATGTTGTGGAGAAAATAAAGCAGGGAAAAAGGAATCAGAGAATGGCGGAGGGGTTTGCAGTCAGACTACCTGCTTAGCTGCGTCCTGCACAAGGATATTTCGGCAGAGATAAGTATGAGCTGACATCCAGCCATCTTCTGGTGAGAAGGTGCCTTTTTCTGAGTAATGACAGGGCTCCAAAAGCCTCAGGTACTGACCAAAATGTTAATCTCTGCCTTTAAATGGGACACTTTCGAAATGTCCTTCTGGCGATATCGAGTTCTTAAGCTTTTGAACGCGTTGGATATAAGCTTTTGCCAAGGTTTAAAAATTTTATACTATAACTTTAAACATTTTTGTAGATGAGAAAATCACGTATTATAGAATTAAAATCTTATTCAAGTCTAACAACTTTCCATCAGTTGTATTTACTTCGTCTATATGGCCTGGTAGGCTCTTACAGGAGAGGAGCAAATCGGTTGATGAGATTCTCTTCAGAGAATCAGAGTCAGGCTGAGCATTCTTCCGTACGTGGCACTGTTGTTGTCTTTGGACTGATTATGTGAAGAGTAAACCCAGCATCTTCCTAGGACTCCAAGGAAAGTTGCATATTCTGTGATTTATAGGGCCTCACAATTTTTCTAATTAAAAATGAATATAACTTCTGCCCTTTTTAAGCATAGCACATATGTTCTGTCTCCCAGTGTTCCTTACTAAGAGATAATGGCCTGGCAGTGTAGGCTAATTTCTTGAGTATTTTAAGTTGGAAGCCAATTAGCCCTCCCTATCTAAAGCACATTTTGACATTTTCTTCCCAAGACAAGCCAGTCTTGACTTTCTGCCCCTCTCTTGGTACAGATAGTGCATATTACATGTATTAAATTATAATTATTTTAATAAAAAATTAAGAATACAGTTTGAAAACATAGTCTACTTAGAGATACCAAGTTGTGGAGTGTGCTATGTAAAATGAGTACAAAATTTTCACTGAACATCTTCTTTCCCTTGATACCACTAATTTTTTTTTTTTTTTTTTGAGACAGAGTTTCACTTTGTCATCCAGGCTGGAGTGCAGTGGCACAATCTCAGCTCACTGCAAACTTCACCTTCCGGGTTCAAGTGATCCTCCTGCCTCAGCCTCCCCAGTAGCTGGGATTACAAGCATGTGTCACCATGCCTGGCTATTTGTTTTATATTTTTTATTTATTTTATTTTATTTATTTATTATTTATTATTTTTTGAGACAGAGTTTTGCTCTTGTCACCCAGGCTGGAGTGCAATGGCATGATCTCAGCATACTGCAACCTCCAACATCTGGGTTCAAGCGATTCTCCTGCCTTAGCCTCCTGAGTAGCTGGTACTACAGGTGTGCACCACTAGGCCCAGCTAATTTTTTTTTTTTTTTGAGACAGAGTCTTGCTCTGTTGCCAGGCTGGAGTGCAGTGGCGTGATCTTGGCTCACTGTAACCTCTGCCTCCCAAATTAAAGCGATTCTCCTGCCTCAGCCTCCCATGTAGCTAGGATTCCAGGCGCCCGCCACTATGCCTGGCTAATTTTTGTATTTTTAGT
>NW_012099543.1:5972577-5982247 GCF_000951045.1 Mandrillus leucophaeus
TTTTTGTATTTTTAGTAGAGATGGGGTTTCACCACTTTAGCCAGGCTGGTCTCGAACTCCTGACCTCAGGTGATCTGCCAGCGTTGGCCTCCCAAAGTGCTGTGGTTATAGGCATGAACCACCATGCCAAGCCTGTATTTTTGGTAGAAATGGGGTTTCACCATGTTGGCCAGGCTGACCTCAAGTGACCTGCCGCCTCTGCCTCCCAAAGTGTTGGGATTACAGGTGTGAGCCACCGTGCCTGGCCAATATTTGATTCCTACCTTTTATTTCCCTTGCAATTTCTGTTTTACTTTGATCAACTGATTTTGTCCTATAAATTTCTGTGCTCTCTTTTAGTGAGGATGAGACTATGGCGTTAGCCTCAGAATTATAGAAAAACTCAATTTAAAATTGTTAAAGGAGAAGATAGAAAAGGACGTTAGCTTGTATGGAAGAAAAGGGTTTGTCATTCTAACCATTCTGGAGTGGATGAAAGTTAAATGTGAATTAGAATTATTGAGTCTCGGTGTCTTTTTTCTATTTGTGCTATTTCTCTCTTCCCTTGTCTCTCTTCACCACCTTGTTGAGCATTCCCCATGGCTTTGCTTGGGTAAAAGCCAGACAACCAGTCACTGCAAGAGCACCCAACTCCTCCCTTGATTCTACCCTTAATTTGTGTCTAGATTTCACTCGCCTGTATCTATCTCCATTACATTTTCTTTGTATCTACTGACTAAGGGATACAGATCTTCGTCCAATACAGAGTGTGATTGCAGCACAATTACAATTGAAACAAAAAGGAGAAGCTGACTTTGCTGAAAATATGCCATATTCATTCTGAATTCCTTTAAACTGCAGCACATATGCTTGTAATCATGACAATACGAATTTGTAAGAAAAGGAAGAGAAAAAAGATCTGCCTTCCTTCACTGCAATATGGCATCACACATGACGATCAGAGACTGAATGTACAAATAAATTAACAATGGTTGGACCATATATATATAAAAAATAGAACTCTGAATTATGCAGCAACCTGCCTTGGAAACTAACTTCTTTACAATAAATAGTTCAGGACACCAGCCTGCTACAAGTTGCGGGGACCCATTTGAAACACGAGAGTTGATATGAAGATTATTTTAAACTGAAGATATCTGAGATTCAACAGATACAGAGGATAGCATCCTTGGAGCTTGTCTTATCTGATTAACAGCAGCAACTTCTGAAAAATGAGGCTACATAAATCCCCTCTCCTGGGGAGTTTCATGGCCATGAAGAAGACGGAAAGACCACCCACATCTGCATAAACAAACATTATAGCAAATTTTCTTAACTCCTGTTTGTTCTCCTAAAGACTCATTTGTTTTCCTAAAGAAACCTATTTGTTCTATGAGAGCCGTTTCTGCCCTCTCCCTTTTCTCTACTAAATTAGGTATATGAACCTCTAACTTCAATTAGCAAGCTACTTCTTCATTGTATGCTTAGAAAACTTTTTTTTTTCCTTTTTAATCTTTCTTTCCTCAGTATAGCCCCAGGTACTGAAGATAAGAAAAGAATATAGAGAAGTTTTTCTTCTGACAGATTTGCTGGAAGCCAGGTTGCTATCGTTAGTAACAATCCAGGAGGCTAACGGATAACTTCTGTAACAACTGGCCCCCCACGGCCAGGACTTGATTAATAACTGACATCTACCCTAATTTTTGTGCCTACATCCAATTTAAGACCAAACAGAGAAAGTGAAACATGCACCCCTAACTGATCATGCAGTATGCCCCTACTTCTGTTTAGCCCGTCTACAGCTTCTCCGTGGCAACAGCCTCCAATCAGGATACATCTGAACCCTTCCCTCCTCACCCGCCACCCCACTATAAAGCATTCTCATTCCTCTGCCTTTGAATCACTGCCAAAACACAGCGACAGTAGCTGACTCCCTTGCAGTATAGCAGGCTGTGAAAAAATAGCATTTGCATTTCTCATTTGATTGGTCATTTATTTCTATAACCATGTGTTTCATTCATGCAATTCAGAAGTTTCTTTGGAATAATTGCAGAGTAAACTAAAAAATATTTATTTGTCATGATACTTTCTATATATTTTCTGCTTATTTAAGTTCCCTACTGAGGTTTTGAAATTCTCCCTGATGCTGGTAGTACAAAAATCTTATTTGAAGCAAATCAATTAATCCTGAAGATGACTGAAAGATCAATATGAGATAGCTGCAGATAAACCAACTATTCTCTAAGCTCTAGGACACCTTTGAACAGCACAAACATTCTGCATTTTAATACAAGTATTTACACACTGATTTCAGTTGTAAAGAAATGAGAAACTTCAAGTATAAAAAGCTTGGGACTATGAAAACCAAGCATTTTGTCTAAACATCTTTTGTTATTGTTCTTGTTAAAAAAAAGAAGGCTTCGGGCCTGGTGGCGCCTGCCTGTAGTCCCAGCTACTCGGGAGGCTGAGGCAGGAGAATCGCTCGAATCCAGGAGGTAGAGGTTGCAGTGAGCCAAGATCGTGTCACTGCACTCCAACCTCGGCGACATAGTGAGACTCCATCTCCGGGTGGGCGGGGGGGTGGGGAAAGGCTTTCAGACATTTTGTAAAGTTTGAAATTTGAAGCATCCTTTGTCAATAGCTCCCCTATCCTCCCCCCACAAACATGTGCACACACCCTACCGCCACCGCCACTAAAAATTGAATAGAGAGTAAATGTCCCAGCTAGACATTAAAGGCTAGAGCAACTAAAATGTCATTAGATACTAGACAGATTAACGTTTATGCTAATGATCAACACAAAGAGATTTGGGAATCAAGCCTTGCCCTCAACTATTCTGAAGTGGGCTAGTGCAAATGGACTCAGGCCCTGGAGCAAAAGTTGGGGCCAGGGGCCATGGGGAGTGCTGGAATACATCACAGATATTATATTTTATTGTATAATTAAGCTGCTAGTTCAGTCGTGAGAGCCTGAGGCATGATTTAGAGTAACTGGTGATAGTTCTCCCTGGGAATGCTCCAGCCTTAGCTAACCTGGGGCATTTACTTTCTATTCCCTTTCAGTGGTGGTGGTGATGGGGTGTGTGTGCTGTAAAAGAAACCGATAATTTGGTAGATAGATAATTTTTGTAGAAAGCCACAAAATGACCTTGTGAATCTCTTCTAATTTCCAAATGCTTCTGATTTGCTTTCATTCCTGGACGTCTAGTCATATCTCCTTTGTTATTAGTACTTCTACTGTTTATTTAGAGCTGAAATACATTTAAGTATAGCTAAACATATGTAAAATATTATTCATGCTGGCTATTTTTTTTCCTCCTAGAATAGTAATTAAAAAAACAAACTCAAAAAGTAAAGTGAAAACAGCATAGGCTTTGTAGCCAGACAGACCCGAGTTTGATTCTCCACTCCACCTGCATGTAATGATGATTTATGGTTCTGGGGCAGGTCAGCTTTATGTTGACATGTCAGCAAGTTCAGAGCCTATGTGCACCTTATTTTCGTGTGTGTGTGTGTGTGTGTGTGTGTGAGAGAGAGAGAGAGAGAGAGAGAGACAGACAGACAGACAGATAGACAGACAGTGTCTTGCTCTGTTGCCCAGGCTAGTGGTGGTGTGATCTCGGCTCACTACAGTATTGACCTCCAGGTCTCAAGCAATCCTTCTGACCTCAGCCTTTGACCTCAGCCTCCTGAGTAGTTGGGACTACAGGTGCATGCTACAGCACCCAGCTGATTCTTTGTTTTTTTGTAGAGATAAGGTCTCACGATGTTGTCCAGGCTAATCTTGAACTCCTGAGCTCAAGCTATCCACCAACATTGGCCTCCCAAAGTGCTGGGATTACAGGCCAGAGCCACCACACCAGGCATTTTTATCATCTTTTAAATCGCTATAAAATATTTATCTTCCAAAGGTTTTGATAAAAATTAAAACACATAGAATTGTTCAAAGCACATAGTAGAAGAGAAGTTTAGTTTTCTTATGTCCCTCTCTAACTCCATCTTTTGGTCTTACAAAAGATGCCTGCTAACTTTCTTTTTTTTTTTGAGACAGAGTCTCGCTCTGTCGTCCAGGCTGGAGTGCAGTGGCCGGATCTCAGCTCACTGCAAGCTCCGCCTCCCGGGTTTACGCCATTTTCCTGCCTCAGTCTCCTGAGTAGCTGAGTTCAAGTCTCAAACATCAATTGCCTCATTATAACTAGGCCCTCGTAACCATTTATTCTTTGGGAAACTCAAGCTCACTTTTTTGAGGTTTGGTTATTTTTTTTTTCACCGCGGCCTTCTTTTCATTTCTACTGCCTGGCAGGACTGGGAGGAGATGGCAGTACCCAGCTACATGCTTCACATCCACTGGTCAAAGTATAGGCTTGTTCGTAATGGATTATACTGAGAAATACAGTAAATGACTCTGTGTTCTGTGACTCCTGTCCCTCCATACACCCACCTGCATACTTCCTGTCACGGCTATGAACTATGAAACTTGATAGGCTATGAGTTTATAGGTTTCTTTCTTTCCTTTTTTTTTTTGAGACAAGGTCTTATTCTGTCACTCAGGCGGGAGTGCAATGGTGCAATCACGGCTCACTGCAGGCTTGGCTTCCTGGGCTCGGGTCATTCTCCCATCCTAGCCCCCTGAGTAGCTGGACTACAGAAGTGCACCACCACACTTGGTTAATTTTTTCGTATTTTTGGTAGAGAGAGGGTTTTGCTATGTTGCCCAGGCTAGTCTTGAACTTCTGGGCTCAACTGTTCTGCCCATCTCGGCTTCCCACAGTGCTGGGATTACAGGTGAGCCACCACATCCTTTTGTGATAAAGCTAATTAAGCGAGAGCAATAGAAAAAGCAATAGAGAAAGCATTCTCTCCCCTGCCCCCATTAGTTATCACTTAATTAAAACTATTCCTATTTTCTAGATGAATAAATTGAACCTGTTGACAAACGTGTACGGCTGCTTTGAAAGGCATGGGAATGCCTTTAAACCTTAAGCATGTGCTCCATTTTTTTGGTGTTAAAACATAGTGCTCATGCCTGTAATCCCAGCACTTTGGGAGGCCGAGGCAGGCAGATTGCCTGAGGTCAGGAGTTCAAGACCAGCCTGACCGACAAGGTGAAACCCTGTCTCTACTAAAAATACAAAAGTTAGCTAGGCGTGCTGGTGGGTGCCTGTAATCCCAGCTACTGGGGAGGCTGAGGCAGCAGAATCGCTTGAACCCAGGAGGGGGAGGTTGCAGTGAGCCGAAACTGGGCCATTGCACTCTAGTCTAGGCAACAAGAGTGAAACTCTGTCTCAAAAAAACAAAAACAAAAACATAGCTACTTATCTGCATTATCACAACATGAAGTTGAGTACACTCCAGCTAGCACAGCCATTTTTAGTGAACAGTTTCAGCCTGGATCATAATTCCCTCAGGCTCAATTCTTTAGGTTTTAGCAGCTTACGTGTACACAGTATAGAGAAGGGCTTTGTTTGGGGTTTGGAAAACAGGAAATCATTAGGCATCTTTAAAATGTTCAGAATATTTGAATGAATGCAACTGCACTGCAACTTGCTAATGTAGAATATTAGATGAACCCTAAGTAACAACAACAGCTTGGAGAGACTCTAATAGTCCCTCTTTAATTTTGTTGCTGACACCTGGCAACATTTGGAACTATAAATAGAGTAGCAGGGACAGCGAAGAAAGCCAAAGAGATTTCCTGTTGCTGTCTCAATACATAAAATGAGGTCTTTAAAGAAAGAAGAAGAAAAATCACATCTGGAAAAAAATCAGGGGCCCATTCTACTGAAAAATGCACCTGCTATAGGCTCTAGCAGAGTATATTGTAGTTTAAACACCCTGAATTCTGGTTAGATTTATAGGACTTGCCATAATTATGCGTGAAGCTGCAGGAAGCTGCTTAATTGTTCCAATATTAAAACTTGATTTAGACCCCCAAGACTCCAGGCTATAAAATTAGGGTGCAGGAGCACTGCCTCCTCTATTTGGGTTTCCATTCCCAATTATCTAACGTTGGATAAAGCAGAGGGAGTAGAACAAAGAAGGGAGGTAGAGGGTTACAAAATGGCCTTGACTGGGCCCTGGGTAAGGATCTAATTAGTGGCGTCAGCAAAGTAACCTATAGCCAGAGGATATTCTAAAAATTCTGCTTAATAGATAGACTATTAAATTTACTACCAGGCAGACAGAAACAGAATCTCTGCCTCTGTCTCATGTGAATTGGCTTCTTCCTTAATTCTCCCTCTTTCAGAAATCTAGGAATATATGAAGCAGAAATCATGACTTTTGGTAGACTGAATCATCTGTTAGCAATTGTGAAGGTGTCAAGAGCATAAACCGAGAACGTTAAGCAGACTGGGCTTCAGTCTCAGCCCTGCTTCCACTAGCCTTGTGATTTTTTTTTTTTTTTTTTTTTTTTTTGACGGAGTTTCACTCTTGTCTCCCAGGCTGGAGTGTAGTGGTGAGATCTTGGCTCACTGCAACCTCCACCTCCTGGGTTCAAGTGATTCTCCTGCCTCAGCCTCCGGAGTAGCTGGGATTACAGGTGCGCGCCACCATATCTGGCTGGCTAATTTTTTGTAGTTTTAGTAGAGACGGGGTTTCGCCATGTTGGGCAGGCTGATCTTGAATCCTGACCTCAGGTGATCTGCCCACCTTGGCCTCCCAAAGTGCTGGGATTACAGGCGTGAGCCACCGCGCCTGGCCTAGCCTCATGATCTTACTTTGGCTTCCCAAGTCTTGGTTTCCAAAAATCCTCACCTCATAAATACGCGGTGAGAATTAAATAAGATGATCCCCATCAAGAGCCTAGTGTAGTGCTGATGCTTAACCCCTTTTAGTTTCTTCCCTTCCCCTGAATACTGAGACATTTATTTTTTGGATAAATTTATTTAAGTTTTTTTTTCTTTATTATTTTAACATTGCTGTAATGCTAGAAGAGAAAAAAAAATCACAATGTTTTCTGACACGGGGGAAACTCCAGCCATCTCAAATTTAGGAGTAAATTTAATGATGCACAAGTCTAAAACATTTCTCTATAGCCAAGTTTCTAATCCTTGTCTTGTACCAAAGGAGTCTAAGAGATTCGAGCATAATATTCAGCTATTTTAATAGGATTTCTAAGACTGTGAATTGGCTTATTAAACAGGAAGCTCCTTCTTTTCATGCTGGGGTTGAAAGTCAACAATTTTTCCTGAGGATTATAGAATTATCTTTTATACTGTATTTCATAAACTGTTATAAGAACTAAGGAACTCAATAAATGTTAAATATTGATATCAAATGTGAGTTTTCTTCTTCTTCTTTTTTTTTTTAACACAAATGTATTAAACTGTGAATCTTTAAGTTTCTCTATCCAAGTCATTTATCCCAACTTAGTCTAGCAAAAAAAAAAAAAAAAAAAAAAAACTGAAAAACTCACAAAATCCTTTATTTGCAAGCGGTCAAGCAAAACCAAATTGACACAGAAGAGGGATACCCTCTTCTTTGCGACATTTTCTCTGCACGTGACCCAGCCTGAGCAGGACTCTAGCTTCTATCAGTTTTCTTTTATTAACCTCTGATAGCAGCCTCCACACTAGCTGCTCCAAATCAAATCTTTCCATGCTATGGAGCAGTAAAAGATTCTGTGTGTCACAGAACTTTGCAGGGAAAGTTTCGGTGCATCCATACCAGAAGAAAAGTGATGTTTATTACCATATGTTATCAGTGTTGAGACACACATTTAACATTTCTGAAATTGGGATGTGTCTAGGGCATCATATATGAACGATCTTACCGTCTAGGGCATCTTACGTTAATTGTCAGCTGGGTAGATGTGACTAGTTGCCGTTGCCCAGGTATGAGAGTCCTACGTTGTTAGGACTTGTTTCGCTGTTGTTGCCCATGATGGAGTGCAATGGCGCAATCTCGGCTCACTGCAACCTCTGCCTCCCGGGTTGAAGTGATTCTTCTGCCTCAGCATCCCGAATAGCTGGGATTACATACCTGTGCCATCACGCTTTGCTAATTTTTTTGTATTTTTAGTAGAGACAGGGTTTCTCCATGTTGGTCAGGCTGGTCTCAAACTCCCAACTTTAGGTGATCCGCCTGCCTTGGCCTCCCAAAGTGCTGGGATTACAGGCGTGAGCCACCGCGCCTGGCTGAGAGTCCCACATTATTATTCCTGGTGGAGTGACTGGGAAACTGCAACTCCTCAGCATTGCAACCAATGGATCATTTCAGGAACATTTGAGAAAGACTATAAATCCTGGTTGTGGATTAGAAATCTTATACTGACACTTTATAGTGAGATGAGATAAGTCCCCAGAGATCACAGTGTTCTTTTGCTCTGATGGTATAATGGACAAAGTTGGTGGAAAAGCTTGGGCATCAGTAATACTGAGTTGAAAAGTAATTCAGAAAATCCAACCTGTGAATGTGAGGAAATATTAGGAATATCTTGACCAATTTATTTTACTTACATCTTCCTTTTAATAAAAGCACAAGAATGCATGTAGATGGTATTTAAAGCCATGAGATAGCATGAGATCACCAAAGGAGTGAAGACAAAGGAGGAGGCAGGCACAGTGGCTCACACCCCTAATCTCAGCACTCTGGGAGGCTGAGGCTGGCGAATTGCTTGAGCTCTGGAGTTTAAGATGACTCTGGGCATGAACTGGTGAAATTCACATGGTGAAACCCCATCTCTACAGAAAATACAAAAACATTATCCAGGTGAGATGGTGTGTGCTTGTAATCCCATCTACCTGGGAGGCTGAGATGGGAGGATTGATAAAGCACATGAGTTCAAGGCTGCAGTGAGCCATGATCCAGCCCTTGTACTCGAGCCTGGGAGACAGTGTGAGACCTTCTCTCAAAACAAAACAAAACAAAACAAAACATCAGAAAAAAACCAAAAAACCAAAGGAGTTAGGTATCCTGAAAGCTAGGACAGAAAGCATTTCAAGAAGGGGAGAGGCATCAGGTTAGTCAAATGCTTCGAAGAGGTCAAATATGATGGCTGAGGATTGACTAGTGAATTTAGCCATATGGATGTTACTGAAGACCTGATAGGTGCAGTTTGGTGTCTGCTGTGGGACTGGCCTGATTGTAGTGGGATCTAAAGAGAATTCTAGGGGAGGAATAGCAGACTGGGAGTATAGATAATTATTTCAAAGAATTTTCCTGTTTTTTATTTGTTTATTTATTTTATTTTTATTTTTTCTGAAGACAGAGTCTCGCTCTGTCACCCAGGCTGGAGTGCAATGACACGATCTCGGCTCACTGCAACCTCCGCCTCCTGGGTTCAAGTGATTCTCCTGCCTCAGCCTCCTGAGTAGCTGGGACTACAAAAAACTGCTACTACGCCCAACTAATTGTTTTTGTATTTTTAGTAGAGACGGGGTTTCACCATATTGACCAGGCTGGTCTTGAACTGCTGACCTTGTGATCTGCCTGCCTTGACCTCCCAAAGTGCTGGGATTATAGGCGCAAGCCACTGCTCCCAGCCAGAATTTTCCTGTGTTTTTAAAAAAGAAGGCTGGCTGGCCGGGCGCGGTGGCTCACGCCTGTAATCCCAGCACTTTGGGAGGCCGAGGCGGGCGGCTCACAAGGTCAGGAGATCGAGACCACGGTGAAACCCCGTCTCTACTAAAAATACAAAAAATTAGCCGGGCGCGGTGGCGGGCGCCTGTAGTCCCAGCTACTCAGGAGG
>NW_012099543.1:5982413-5985430 GCF_000951045.1 Mandrillus leucophaeus
GGTGGATCACAAGGTCAAGAGATCGAGACCATCCTGGCCAACATGGTGAAACCCCATCTCTACTAAAAATACAAAAATTAGCTGGGCATGGTGGCTTAGGCCTGTAGTCCCAGCTACTCTAGAGGCTGAGGCGGGAGAATTGCTTGAACACAGGAAGTGGACGTTGCAGTGAGCCAAGGTCGTTCCACTGCACTCCAGCCTGGTAACAGAGCGAGTCTCCGTCTGAGGAAAAAAAAAAAAAAGAAAGAAAAAGAAGAGAAATGAGAACATAGCTAGAACAGAAGTAGTTTTGTTTTTGTGTATTGATAGCAAAACAGAGTGTTGATAAAATTGTCCAACTGAGGCTGGGGGTGGTGGCTCACTCCTGTAATCCCAGCACTTCTGGAGGCCGAGGCAGGCAGATCACCTGAGGTCAGGAGTTAGAGACCGGCTTGGCCAACATGGCAAAACCATGTCTCTACTAAAACTACAAAAATTAGCCGGACATAGTGGCAGGAGCCTGTAATCCCAGCTATTCCAGAGGCTGAGACAGGAGAATCACTTGAACCCAGGGGATGGAGATTGCACTGAACTGAGATTACACCACTGCACTCCAGCCTGGGTGACAGAGCGAGGCACTGTCTCAAACAAAAACAAAACGAAACAGAGCTGCTGAAGTCATTTCTATTTTAGAAAGGTTGTAGGCATGAGTTTTTCTACATATTAATGACAATTTATGGTAATTTGTGAAATGTTTTTCTGTTTCCAGGAGGCGGAGATTGCACTGAACTGAGATGGTGCCACTGCACTCTAGCCTGGGAAACACAGCAAGACTTCGTCTCAAACAACTAAAAAAAAAAAAAAATTGTCCAACTGAAAGAGGAGAAAAAAAATTAGAGAGGAGAGATTTGCCTAGGCTGGTGCAGGTTGTAGTGGGCAAGTGGAAAAATTGGGTTTCGTAAGGAGCTACTGAAAATTCATTTTTCAGACTTGTCAATCATGTTTTGTGCCATTCTCTCATGTTCTTCTCTTTGCCCGAGTCCATTCTGTCTTTCATTGATAGCAACTCCCATTTTTATCTATTCAGTAAAGTGTTTTCTTTTTATCCTAGCTCATGAATTCAGAAATCTCCCTCTCCTCTGAATTCATTGCTCTTGTAATCTGTTCCATTAAATTGATTATTAGTCATTTTTTTCTATGCACAGCCGTCTTTTCCATTAAATTGTAAGCCCCTTGATAGTAGAAATCATGCCCCGCCTATGGTAAGTACCCAGTAAAGCTCGCTGACTCTGTCTCTGCCACTTTCACTGAGAATGATTTCCTTCCTTATAATCCCCTAAGGAGAAAAGCCTATTATTACTCTCCAGGTGAAGGTCCTTCATGTGTTAAAAAGTACTATTAAACTGCTGCTTGGTCTTATCTATTTCATTCTTTATTTTAATTCTCTGTTTTCTTCTCTACTTTTTAAATTCTGTTTTTGGTTTCTTTCCTTTGGCACCTCTCCACGTGCCTCTCTTTTTCTTTTCATTCTCTTTTTTAAATGTTCTTCCTTTGTTCCTTTATTCCTCTGTGAGTTTAACTGGGGAATAAAAGACGTGTGCAGAAGATGGGAACCCAGAGCAGACTGAGGAGTAGCTGTTTTCTACCAGAGTGAGGACAAAGTGTGGGGGCGCTGACCAGATCGTGGAGCGGGGGATGTGTGGGTGTATGTGTGTGTGTATGTGTATGTATATGTGTGTGTGCATGTGTGTGTTTGTGTATGTGTGTTTATGTGTACGTGTGTGTGTTGACATGCCAGGTAAAGGGAAGAATGTGTAAAAAGGTACAGAGATAAAACCATGACATTTTGTCTCATACATAGTTAGATATTTATTCTGTAGCCCTCAAATATTTGTTAAATGAATAAATCAATGAGTTAACTACTCTCATAATGATCAATCAATTTTTTTTCTTTTTTTTGAGACAGAGTCTCCCTCTGTCACTCAGGCTGGAGTGCAATAGCGCAATCTCGGCTCACTGCAACCTCCGCCTCCCAGGCTCAAGTGATTCTCCTGTTCAGCCTCCCAAGTAGCTGGGATTACAGGCATGTGCCACCGCAGCTGGCTAATTTTTGTATTTTTAGTAGATACGGGGTTTCATCACGTTGGCCAGGCTGGTCTCGAACTCCTGACCTCAGGTGATCCACCCGCCTCAGCCTCCCAAAGTGCTGGGATTACAGGTGAGAGCCACAGCACCCGGCCTCAATCAATTTTTTTTCTGTCAATGAGGGCTAACCACCAGTTTTCTTTCTATGTAAACACAGGTACAGGCGCATGTTTTATTTATTTATTTATTTATTTATTTATTTTTAAGGAAACTTTAGGGGATTTGGGATAGCCCTTACTTTTTTTTTTTTTTTTTTTTTTTGACAAGGTCTTGCTTTGTCACCCAGGCTGGAGTGCAGTGGTGATCCTAGCTCACTGCAATCTCTACCTCCCTGGTTCAAGTGATTCTTGTGCCTCAGTCTCCTGAGTACTGGGAGTACAGGTGCACACCACCATGCTTGGCTGATTTTTGTATTTTTAATACAAATGGGATTTCGCCATGTTGGCCAGGCTGGCCTCGAACTCCTGGCCTCAAGTGGTGTGCCTGCCTCGACCTCCCAAAATGCTGGGATTACAGGCATGAGCCACTGTGTGTGGCCCAGGTTCATCTTTAGAATATGATTTTAGTTATAATCTGTTCACTACCCTAAATTCCCAAGCAGTAATAGTTAATATTAAGTCAACAAGTATGTGAGACAATAGAGCCGAGTGATAAAAAGTTTATACTCAGGATCCATATGCCAGTTCAAATCTCAGCTCTGCCACTTGGCAGCTGAGTGACTTTTGGACAGATCACTTATCCTCTCACCCGTTTCCTTACTTGTAAAATGGAATTAATAATCATATATCTTTCAGCGGGTGGTTACAAAGGTTCAATGACATAAAGTCTTCTAGTAATCCTAATCTTAAATCTAAATTTAAATCAATATAAATCTTTTTTTTTTTTTTTTTTTT
>NW_012099543.1:5986110-5995390 GCF_000951045.1 Mandrillus leucophaeus
GGATCTGAGCTCACTGCAAGCTCCACCTCCCAGGTTTACGACATTCTCCTGCCTCAGCCTCCCGAGTAGCTGGGACTGCAGGCGCCCGCCACCTCGCCCGGCTATTTTTTTGTATTTTTTAGTAGAGACGGGGTTTCACGGGGTTAGCCAGGATGGTCTCAATCTCCTGACCTTGTGATCCGCCCGTCTTGGCCTCCCGAAGTGCTGGGATTACAGGCTTGAGCCACCGCGCCCGGCCATAAATCTTAATCTTAATTTTTAAAAAGATGAGTTAACTGAGGTTTAGAGAAGTTAAACAGCTTCCCCACAGCTATCCAGCTAGTAAACAGTTAGGGTTTGGTTCATCTTTACTACATAATCTGTCCACTGTACTGGTAGGAAAGACCTAGACGATAAAATAAGTTGTCTCTACTAATGCTTTTTTTTTTGATGGAGTTTCACTCTTGTTACCAAGGCTGGAGTGCAATGGTACAATCTCGGCTCACTGCAATCTCTACCTCCATGGATTCAAGCGATTCTCCTGCCTCAGCCTCACCAGTAGCTGGGACTACAGGCGCCCACCAGCACGCCTGACTAATTTTTTGTATTTAATAGAGACTGGGTTTCTCCATGTTAGTCAGGCTGGTCTCGAACTCCTGACCTCAGGTGATCAATTCGCCTCGGCCGGCCGCCAAAAGTGCTGGGATTACAGGCATGTGCCAACGCCCCGGGGCCTAAAGGCCTCTTTTTAACATAAAAAAGGAAAGCTGGAACTAAGGACCATAGCTAGTGGAAGTAAAGTGGTGTTCTTGAGGAAATGACTGTGGGGAGCCAATCTGAGGAGAGAGGAAGTTAATGGAGAAGTAACTAGAATGCCTAAAGGTTGGTGTTCACACAAGCTAAAGAAAAGAGGCAATTGTCAAGAAAGAGGAGGGTAGTGAACGTTCCTCCACTCTGGACTCAACCCACTTCTACTTCCAGAGCTTGTTCTTAGAGGCACTGTCAGCTGGGTACAGTGGCTCAGGCCTGTAATCCCCGCACTTTGGGAGCCCCAGGCGGGCGGATCACGTGAGGTCAGGAATTCGAGACCAGCCTGGTTAACATGGTGAAACCCGGTTTCTACTAAAAACACAAAAAATTAGCCAGGCGTGGTGGCACGCCTGTAATCCCAGGTACTCTGGAGGCTGAGGTAGGAGAATCGCTTGAACCTGGGAGGTGGAGGTTGCAGTGAGCCGAGATCTCGCCATTGCACTCCAGCCTGGGCAACAGGAGCGAAACTCCATCTCGAAAATAAATAAATAGATAGATAGATAGATGCACTGTCTTGGAAAACCTAAAGACCATATTCCCGTTAGAAAATAAAAATTATTTCCAGACTCTCCTTGCCAAGTTATGACGCGGACATTACATGAGGAAACAAAGCAGGATGGGTGGCCTTGTTTCTAAGCCCCATTTCCAATCTTCATTTCCAAGGATTTATTGCCATCATTTTTCTTGCAAATGACTAAATTATTTAATTATGCTGTCTAAGAATGGCAGAGCTATAAACCTTAATTATTCAACAATTTACCCGTTTAAAGTTGTTACTGGGACAATATTTTGACAATTTTCAGGAGCTATTCTGGTATCTCTACTATTTCCATATATATTTTTTTTCTTTTTCTTTTTGAGATGGAGTCTTACTCTGTCGCCATGGAGTCTTACTCTGTCGTCCTGGCTGGAGGGCTACAGGCACATGCCACCACACAGGGCTAATTTTTGTATTTTTAATGGAGACGGGGTTTCACCATGTTGGCCAGGCTGGTCCCAAACTCCTGGCCTCAAGTGATCCGCCCGCCTCGAACTCCAAAAGTGCTGGGATTACAGTCGTGTGCCACCATGCCCAACGGGGTTTTGCCATATTGGCCAGGCTGGTCTCCAACTCCTGACCTCAAGTGATCTGGCCGCTTCGGCCTCCCAAAGTGTTGGGATTACAGGCGTGAGCTACCGCGCCCGGCCTCTATTCCCATATTCCTCTCCCTTTTCATCATAATCCTGAAAGAAGTCTAGAAAGAAAAAAAAAAAAAATGGAAGTAAGGTTTTGGGGGCGCGGGCTGCAGCTTTCGCTGGGCACGTGGTGTGAGCAGCCTGAACCCCGTGCTTACTTACGCAGGGCTTTCTTCCCGTCTGTACTTGGCGCTGCTCAGAAATGCGCTCTCCTCTTGCACCGCCTGCTGCGCTCTCCTCTTGCACCGCCTGCTGGGCTCACCACTAGGCGCCTCAGCTCCGAGGAGCGGAAATGCTGTGTGTTTCTAGGGAGGGGAAAATGGAACCCTCCACCGAAAGGCAACGTCAGTCATTTAACATTTTGGCAACGAAAACTGTAAGTCATGAGGCATTAGATGGAGGTATATACAGTGCAATTCCAACAGAAAAAGTGGATGGAACATGTTGTTATGTTGCTACTTACAGAGATACCTTTGGGCTTGATTAGATAGAAAACCTAACAAACAACCTGTTAAAAGATTTAAAAATTTTCTACATTCAAAAGAAAACTTCAAAGAATTTTCTTGGAATGTTGAGGAGTACTTCAAAGCTATGCCAGAGTGCTGGATAGCAGCAAAGGAAACAGAAACATTAAATAGGAATCTGGTCCATGATGAAACGTGGACACATTCCTGGTTGGGCACCAGAAGAGAAAAATTACAAATAGCATTACTGGAATTCCTCTGTGGTTAATTGTGAATTTGCAATTGCTCTGGTACTAAAGCATCATCCTGAGGATCCTAGACTTTTGGAAATTAGTGTAGTGCCACTATCAGATCTCTTAGAACAAATATTGCAGCTTATAGGAACAAATATCAATGGAAACCCATATGAGTTAGGAAGGAAGAAGCATCCACAATATGTTACACCACATGGACCATTTCAAATAAGAAACCTGCCTACATTGGGCCGAGTGTGGTGGCTCATGCTTGTAATCCCAGCACTTTGGAAGTCTGAGGTCGGAGGATCACTTGAGGTCAGGAGTTCGAGACCAGCCTGGCCAACGTGGCGAAACTCCGTCTCCACTAAAAATACAAAAATTAGCTGAGCATGGTAGTGGGCTCTTGTAATCCCAGCTACTCAGGAAGCTAAGCCAGGAGAATCGCTTGAACCCAGGAGGCGGAGGCTGCAGAGAGCAGAGTTGCACTACTACACTACAGCCTGGGTGACAGAGCGAGACACCGACTCAAAGAAAAAAAAAAAGAAACCTGCCTCCATTGAAACACAATGATCTGTTGTCCTGGTTTGAAAGCCGCAGAGTAGGTAAAGTGGAAGGAATAGTATGGGATTGCAGTGATGGCTGTTTAATTAAGGTCCATTACCATCATCTATCATCTTTGTTTATACTGGCCAATTGCAGATGTTTATATGAATTCAAAACCAGTTCTTATCAATATGAAATTTAACAAATATGACTATGCTTTTAGTACTGTTTAATAATTTTTTTAAATCAGAAATTTAGTAGGCTTAAAGATACAATACTTGTCATATAAAGTGCAATTAAAATTAGTTTTATTTATTTATTTTTTGGAGACAGGGTCATCCATGCTGGAGTGTAGTGGTGTACTCACAGTTCACTGCAGCCTCGACTTCCCAGGCTTAAATGATCCTCTCACCTCAGCCTCCTGAGTAGCTGGGATCACAGGGGCGTGCCACCATGCCTGGTTAATGTTTTTAATTTTTAAAATTTTTCGTAGAGACAGTGTCTCAGTGTGTTGCCTAGTGTGGTCTTGAACTCCTGGACTCAAGTGATCCTCCTGCTTTGGCCTTCCAAAGTGATGGGATTACAGGGGTGAGCCACCTCGCCTGGCCAGAATTAGTTTATTATTAAAAAAAAAAAAAGAGAAGACAAGCCACGAAATAGAAAAAATAATACATCTGTTAAAAACTGCAAAAGATGACTAGGTGCACTGAATCGTTTGAGCTCAGGAGTTTAAGACAAGCCTGAGAAACATGGGGAAACCCCGTCACTACCAAAAATACAAAAATTAGCTGGGCATGTTGGAGTGCCTGTGGTCCCAGATACTTGGGAGGCTGAGGCTGGAGGATGACTTGAGCCCGGGAGGTGGAGGTTATAGTGAGCTGAGATCATGCCACTGCACTCCAGCCTGGGCAACACAGTGAGAACCCATTTCAAAAAAAAATTATGAAAGACTGGGAGAAAGCAGAAACAAGAATTGGGAAGACTGTGCTATGTGTAGAACCTTCCTGTTCCACTAATAAGGGAATGTGATCTTTGATCGATTGAGTATAGGGAACATATCATGGAAGCATTAAAGGGGTGTGTCTTCCTTACTTTTTGCCTCCACTCTACACTTTTAGGTCAGACATTCCCTGAGAGGGGTATTATCAGGCCTAGAGTAGAGACAGATGAGAGGTGGTTGAAATTACTCTATTGTATAACATAATTAATATAAGCAGTGACTCTATGGGATCCTTTAAAACTTTTATTTTCTGGGTAAACATTTGTATTTGGGCCAGTGCTGGAAGTAGTTATTGCTTCCCACTCTTTCTGCTTTTCTTCTCTTGATCACCAGTGGCAGGAGGGTGAGACTAGGTAGGAAGGAAAGATTGATGTAGACTCTGGACGTGCCCAGGGAGGGTTTGGGTTGTAGCTGGTCCTCTAATTCCACCTAGAGGTAAGAACTGGATGTGGTCAGGGAGAATCCTCTGGCTACTGCTCTCTTGGCTACAAGCTAGCAGGCTCCTGTTTTACTAAGGAACACGAAAAAGTCCAGAACAAGGCTTATACACACACACACACACACATGATCATATTTTTTGGTTCATTTTAAAATTTTTATTGTCATATAATATGCACAATAAAGTGTACCAACCTTAAGTGCTCCATGAACTTTTACATGTGAAAACACCTTTTAACCACAATTTGGTTAAAATTATCTGAATATACGCAGCAGCCCAGAAGGTAATATGAGGTGTGTTTTCAGTAAATACTATCATCCAAAGTAACTAATATTTATTTTTCTACCCAAATATAGATGTATATTGGATTAACTTCTGGTATGGACTATTACAAAGTTACTTTAAATATTCTTGCATATATATATATAAATATAATTTTTTTTTTTGTTTTTTTTTTTGAGATGGAGTCTCGCCCTGTCACCCAGGCTGGAGTGCAGTGATGTGATCTTGGCTCACTGCAATCTCCGCCTCCCAGGTTCAAGCGATTCTCCTGCCTCAGTCTCCCAAATAGCTGGGATTATAGGCACGTGCCACCATATCCAGCTATTTTTTTGTATCTTTAGTAGAGACAGGGTTTCACCATGCTGGCCAGGATGGTCTTCATCTCCTGACTTCGTGATCCGCCCACTTTTGCCTCCCAAAGTGCTGGGATTACAGGTGTGAGTCATCCGGCCTGGCCCACAATATACATATTTTTCCCCTACCTGCTTTTTAAATTTTTCCATGTGTCATGAATATCATGTCATGGCACACTCTGAAAACAAAATTCAGATTCCTGGCATCTACAGAAAAACCTCATGAACAAAAACCTTTAAGAGTAAAACTTAGAAATCCATATTTTTAAAAAGAACCCCAGGGAATTTTGCTGTAAAAACTAGATTTGAAGCACAGGCCACAATTAACTCCTGGAGAGCAGAGACTAGATTCACACATATTTTGGATGAACGACTCCTGTGTACTCTTGACTCTGCTAAGTGAATTTTAATAGTTCTGCTTTCTCCTCCATATTGATTTTCTAGACCAGATTTTATATTTGACCTCTCCGGAGAAATGAGGAGGAAAATCTTGGTCAAATATAACTTCACTGATACCATTGTAAACACAAAATAACTCAGGGATCAATTGAGTGTCCCTAGAAAATGGGTTGACACCTTTTTCTCTCCTGCTGTCTTTGTCAGATCATTTAGTTATAAGGTATTAATAATCGAAGCTGGATTGATCAAAACAGAGATAATTAGATTTAGTTTTTCACTGGGAAAACTAAGTGTGTGTCGGGATAGGGACTGTTAAAAAATAAAACCCTATTATCAGGAAACTTAAAAAGCACATAGCAAAGAGAATTTCAGTGGCCCAGAAGAGCCTGGAAAGAAGTAAAAGCACTGGCAAAGATTTACTTTGCAATTTATAGTAAATATGGGTGTCTTTTTTTTTTTTTTTTGAGACAGAGTCTTGCTTTGTTGCCCAGGCTGGAGTGCAGTGGCATGATCTTGGCTTATTGCAACCTCTACCTCCCACGCTCAAGTGATCCTCCTGCTTCAGCCTCCTGAGTAGCTGCGATTACAGGTGCTTGCCAACACACCTGGTTATTTTTGTGTTTTTAGTAGAGACGGGGTTTCACCATATTGGCCAGGCTGGTCTGAAAATCCTGACTTCAAGTGATCTGCCCACCTTGGCCTGCCAAAGTGCTGGGATTATAAGCGTGAGTCGCTGCCCCGGCCAAATATGGGATTGTTGATGTAACTTTTTTTGAGACCGAGTTTTACTCTTGTTGCCTAGGCTGGAGTGCAATGGTGCGGTCTCAGCTCACCGCAACCTCCGCCTCCCTTGTTCAAGCGATTCTCCTGCCTCAGCCTCCCGAGCAGCTGGAAATACAGGCATGCGCCACCACGCCCGGCTAACTTTGTATTTTTAATAGAGATGGGGTTTCACCATGTTGGTCAGACTGGTCTCGAACTCCCGACCTCAGGTGATCCGCCTTTCTGGGCCTCCCAAAGTGCTGGGATTACAGGCATGAGCCACCATGCCCGGCTTGCATTACTTTCTTTGGACTGCCGTAAGAAATTACTACAAGCTCAGCAACTTAAAGCAACAGAAATTTATTCTCTCACAGTTTTGGAGGTTAGAAGTCTGAAGTCAAGATGTTGGCAGGGGTGGCTCCTCCTGGGGGCTTTGAAAAGGATCTGTTCCATGCCTCTCTTCTAGCTTCCGGTGGTTGCAGGCAATTCTTGGAGTTCCTTGGCTTATAGATGCATCACTCCTATCTCTGTCATTGTCTTCACGAAGCATTCTCCCTGTGGGTCTGTGTGTCTCTGTGTCTTTACAGGGCCTTCTTAAAAGGACACCAGTCATTGGCTTATGGACTACCCTACTCCAGCATGATGTCATCTTAACTAATTACATCTACAAAAATCCTACTTCCAAAAAAGGTCACATTCTGAGATTCATGATGGACATGAATTTTGGGGAGACACTATTATTGTCATTATTATTTTAGAGATGGGGTCTTACTATGTTGCCCAGTCTGGACTATAGTGGTATGATCATGGTGCACTGCAGCCTTGAACTCCTGGGCTCAAGCCATCCTCCTGTCTAAGCCTCCTGATAGGTGGGACTACAGGCACATGCCACTGTGCCAGACTGGGTGGACACTATTGAACCCAGTACATTACCTAGTTACTATAGCAGACAATCCTACTATAGGCTGAACTAGAGAAACTGGAGCTGATGTTTCTGTACATTCTTTTTTTTTTTTTTTTTTGAGATGGAGTCTCACTCTGTTGCCCAGGCTGGAGTGCAGTGGCGTGATCTCGGCTCACTGCAACCTCTGCCTCCTGGCTTCAAGTGATTCTCCTGTCTCAGCCTCCCTAGTAGCTGGGATTACAATCATGCACCACCATGCCGAGCTAATTTTTTGTATTTTAGTAGAGACAGGGTTTCGCTGTGTTGCCCAGACTGGTCTCGAACTCCGGAGCTCAGGCAATCCATCTGCTTTGGCCTTCCTAAGTGCTAGGATTACGGGCGTGAGCCACCATGCCTGGCCTGTTTCTGCACATTCTTAGCAGAAGTTTTAAAAAGGGGGAGAGAATATTGTTAGATCCTTTCCTTATTCTTTTTCCAGAAATGAAGCGTTTGGGCTTCCCTCTGTCTTTGTTACTTTGTTAAGGGAAGAGCAGAAATAGGTGCCTGAGAGACAGTGGCAGCCCTGGCACCGTCTTTCAGGCCTCCACAAGCTCCGTGCTTACAGTTTCTAGTGGCCCTGCTTGGTTTCTCAGCCACCCCTTCCCTAGAATGCTAACCAATACAATTTTCTTGGGGGCACCTTTAATTCTCAGTGTGGCCCTGGTGGCGGAGGAAGATAATATGAATTTTTCTTCTTTCTTAAAGAGTTACAGTTAGTTCCTGTTTTGGCTTTTAATTTTTCTTTTTGGAGTTGTAATCTATATCTTTTGTTTTTTTCTTTCCGCTGGTTCCCCTGGGCAAATGTCAGGGCAAGAGTAGCTCGTTTTGCCAAGGATAGCTTCCAGAAGCTGCTTTTGTTGGCTCCTGTATAAGCCGGTTACATAGGTACTTTAAGTTTTTGTTTTTCTCAGCATCATCATTTCTAGACATCAGCTTGTTATTATGTTCTTACTGGGCTATTGCTGATGGTATTCATACTATTCCACAGATCATCCAAGGACAAACTTCACCAGCCTGTGTAACCTTATAGAGTGTCATACGCCCAACTGCTCCAGCTAAACAATTCTTGGAAAATTTGACATCTGTATGAGAGAGAGAGAGAGAGAGAGAGAGAGAGTGTGTGTGTGTGTGTGTGTGTGTGTGTGTGTCTGTGTAAGAGAGAGAAGCAGAGGGCTTGTCTAAGTTTGGGCTGCTATAACAAAATGTCATAGACTGAGTGGTGTAAACAACAGACATTTATTTCTCACAGTTCTGGACGCTGAGAAGTCCAATATCAAGGTGTTGGCAGATTCAGTTCCTGGTGAGGGCCCTCTTACTGACTTACAAATGGACACTTTCTATGTTCTCACATGGTTGAGAGGGAGAAAAAGGAAAATCTCTGTTGCTTCTTGTAAGGGCATCTCTCCCATCATGAGGACCTACACTCCTTGCCCCATGTAAACCTGATTATGTCTCCAAATCCCCATCTCCAAATGGGATCACACTGGCGGTGAGGGCCTCAACACATGGATTTTGAGGGGACACAATTTAGTTCATAGCAGAGCAGTTTAATATAAAGTGGATGTCATCTCCTGGACTCAGAAAACTTGAAGACAACAATAAATTTAATGTTGATAGGAAATTATTTCAGTTTTCCTTGTTTCCTTAAAAGACTTTTAGGAGATGTTTAATGTTCTATTCCTCACATTTTTACTTTTGATGATTTTTAATGAATGGGGAAGAATCACGGCGACCTTCTCTTTTTCCTCCCAATCCATTGAGATGGGGCATTTCAATTTTTAAGCCCAAGACAAACATATTTACTTTGTCTTCCTCTCCTGCCCAGATGGTTAAAGATCATTAGCTTTAGGCTGTTCAAACATTTTCAGTCAGGACTCTTTTTTTTTTTTTTTTT
>NW_012099543.1:5996635-6000179 GCF_000951045.1 Mandrillus leucophaeus
GGCTTTATTTTTTGTATTTTTTATAACCATTGTGTTTTATTTTCTGGGAAGTGTTACCCATTTTACTATGAACTCATAGGTTTATTTATTTTTATTTTATAATACTTTAAGTTCTGGGATACATGTGCAGAAAGTGCAGGTTTGTTACATAGGTATACATGTGCCACGGTGGTTTGCGGCATCCATCAACCCATCATCTACATTAGATATTTCTCCTAATGCTATCCATCCCGTTGCCCCCCAACCTCGACAGTCCCCCTTGTGTGATGTTCTCTTCCCTGTATCCATGTGTTCTCATTGTTCAACTCCCACTTATGAGTAAGAACATGCAGTGTTTGGTTTTCTGTTTCTGTGTTAGTTTGCTGAGAATGATGGTTTCCAGCTTCATCCATGTCCCTGCAAAGGCTATGAGCTCATTCTTTTTTATGGCTGCATAGTATGGTGCATATGTGCCATATTTTCTTTATCCAGTCTATCATTGCTGGGCATTTGGGTTGGTTCCAAGTCTTTGCTATTGTAAATAGTGCTGCAATAAACATACGTTTGCATGTGTCTTTATAGTATAATGATTTCTAATCCTTTGGGTATATATCCAGTAATGGAATTGCTGGGTCAAATGGTATTTCTGATTCTAGATCCTTGAGGAATCACCACACTGTCTTCCACAATGGTTGAACTAATCTACACCCCCACCAACAGTGTAAAAGCGTTCCTTTTTCTCCACATCCTCTCCAGCATCTGTTGTTTCCTGACTTTTTAATGATCACCATTCTAACTGGCATGAGATGGTATCTCATTGTGGTTTTGATTTGCATTTATCTAATGACCAGTGATGATGAGCTTTTTTTCATATATTTGTTGGCTGCATAAATGTCTTCTTTTGAGAATGGTCTGTTTATATCCTTTGCCCACTTTTTGATTGGTTGTTTTTTTCTTGTAAATTTGTTTAAGTTCCTTGTAGATTCTGGATATTAGCCCTTTGCCAGATGGATAGATTGCAAAAATTTTCTCCCATTCTGTAGGTTGCCTATTCACACTGATGATAGTTTCTTGTGCTGTGCAGAAATTCTTTAGTTTAATTAGATCCCATATGTCAATCTTTGCTTTTGTTGCCATTGCTTTTGGTGTTTTAGTTGTGAAGTCTTTGCCCACGCCAATGTCCTGAATGGTATTGCCTAGGTTTTCTTCTAGGGCTTTTATGGTTTTAGGTCTTACGTTAAAATCTTTAATCTATCTTGAGTTAATTTTTGTATAAGGTATAAGGAAGGGGCCCAGTTTCAGTTTTCTGCATATGGCTAGCCAGTTTTCCCAACACCATTTATTAAATAGGGAATCCTTTCCCCATTGCTTGTTTTTGTGAGGTTTGTCAAAGATCAGGTGATTGCAGATGTGTGGTGTTATTTCTGAGGCCTCTGTTCTGTTCCATTGGTTTATATATCTGTTTTGGTACCAGTACCATGCTGTTTTGGTTACTGTAGCCTTGTAGTATAGTTTGAAGTTAGGTAGCGTGATGCCTCTAGCTTTGTTCTTTTTGCTCAGAATTATCTTAGCTATGTGGGCTCTTTTTTTGGTTCTATATGAACTTTAAAGTAGTTTTTTTTCCAATTCTGTGAAGAAAGTCAATGGTAGCTTGATGGGAATAGCATTGAATCTATAAATTACTTTGGGCAGTATGGCCATTTTCATGATATTGACTCTTCCTATTCATGAACATGGAATGTTTTTCCATTTGTTTGTGTCCTCTCTTATTTCCTTGAATAGTGGTTTGTAGTTCTCCTTGAAGTGGTCCTTCACATCCCTAGGTATTTTATTCTCTTTGTAGCAATTGTAAATGGAAGTTCACTCATGATTTGGCTCTCTGTCTGTTATTGGTGTATAGGAATGCTTGTGATTTTTGCAAATTGATTTTGTATCCTGAGACTTTGCTGAAGTTGCTAATCAGCTTAAGGAGATTTTGGGCTGAGATGCGTTTTTGGGGTTTTATAAATATACAATCATATCATCTGCAAACAGAGACAATTTGACTTCCTCTCTTTCTATTTGAATACCCTTTTTTCTTTCTCTTGCCTGATTGTCCTGGCCAGAACTTCCAACACTATATTGAATAGGAGTGGGGAGAGCGGGCATCCTCGTCTTGTGTTGGTTTTCAAAGGGAATACGTCCAGCTTTTGCCCATTCAGTATGATATTGGCTGTGGGTTTGTCATAAATAGCTTTTATTATTTTGAAATATGTTCCATTAGTACCTACTTAATTGAGAGTTTTTAGCATGAAGGGGTGTTGAAGTTTATTGAAGGCCTTTTCTGCATTTATTGAGATAATCATGTGATTTTTGTCATTGGTTCTGTTTATGTGATGGATTACATTTATTGATTTGCATATGTCAAACCAGCCTTGCATCCCAGGGATGAAGCCGACTTGATCATGCTGGATAAGCTTTTTGATGTGCTGCTGGATTTGGTTTGCCAGTATTTTATTGAGGATTATGGTATTGATATTCATCAAGGATATTGGCTTCAAGTTTTCTTTTCTTGTTGTGTCTCTGCTATGTTTTGATATCAGGATGATCCTGACCTCATAAAATGAGTTAGAGAGGAGTCCTTCTTTTTCTATTGTTTGGAATAGTTTCAGAAGGAATGGTACCAGCTCCTCTTTGTACTTCTGGTAGAAGTCGGCTGTGAATCTGTCTAGTCCTGGACTTTTTTTGGTTGGTAGGCTATTAATTACTGCCTCAATTTACTGGTGTATTCAGGGATTTGACTTCTTCCTGGTTTAGTCTTGGAAGGGTGTATGTGTCTGGGAATTTAACCATTTCTTCTAAATTTTCTTGTTTATTTGCCTAGAGGTGTTTATAGTATTCTCTGATGGTAGTTTGCATTTTTGTGGGATCAGTGGTGATATCCCCTTTATCATTTTTTATGTGTCTATTTGATTCTTCTCTATTTTCTCCATTATTAGTCTAGCTAGTGGTCTATTTTGTTGATCTTTTCAAAAAACCAGCTCAAGGATTCATTGATTTTTTGAAGGACTTTTTTGTGTCTCTATCTCCTTTAGTTCTGCTCTGATCTTAGTTATTTCTTGTCTTCTCCTAGCTTTTGAATTTTTTGTTCTTGCTTGTCTAGTTCTTTTAATTGTGGTGTTAGGGTGTTGATTTTAGATCTTTCCCACTTTCTCCTGTGTGCTTTTAGTGCTATAAATTTCCCTCTAAACACTGCTTTTGCTGTGTCCCAGAGATTCTGGTATGTTGTGTCTTTGTTCTCATTGATTTCAAAGAACTTATTTATTTCTGCCTTAATTTTGTTATTTACCCAGCAGTCATTCAGGAGAAGGTTGTTCAGTTTCCATGTAGTTGTACGGTTTTGAATAAATTTCTTTTTTTTACAGTTTAATATATTTTAATAGCATACTTCCAGGAACAGCACAGCAGATAGACAACATTAAAAACATGTACTTGCCTGGGTACAGTGGCTCAGGCCTGTAATCCAACCACTTTGGGAGGCTGAGGCAGGCGGATCATGAGGTCAGGAGATGGAGATCATCCTGGC
>NW_012099543.1:6002144-6003166 GCF_000951045.1 Mandrillus leucophaeus
TTTTGAGACAGGGTCTCACTCTCTCACCCAGGCTAGAGTGCAGTGGCGCAGTCTTGGCTCACTGCAACCTCTGCCTCCTGGGCTCAAGTGATTCTCATGCCTCAGCCTCAACCAAGTAGCAGGGATTACAGGTACGTGCCACCACATCTGGTTAATTTTCCTATTTGTATTAGAGACAGGATTTTGCCATATTGGCCAGGCTGCTGTCAAACTCCTGGCCTCAAGTGACCCACACGCCTCAGTCTCCAAAAGTGTTAGGATTACAGCGTTAGCCACCGCACCCGACTCGTCTTCTAAAAATTTTTGTTGTTGATTTGAGACAGGGTCTTGCTCTGTTGCCCAGGCTGGAGTACAGTGGCACGATCACTGCTCACTGCAGCCTCAACCTCCCCAGGCTCAGGTGATCCTCCGACCTTAGCCTCTTGAGTAGCTGGACTATAGGTGTGAGACACCACACACAGCTAATTTTTTTTTTTTTTTTTTTTGAGACGGAGTCTCACTCTGTCACCCTGGCTAGAGGGCAGTGGCACCCTGTCGGCTCATTGCAACCTCTGTCTCCTGGATTCAAGCAATTCTCCTGCCTCAGCCTCCCGAGTAGTTGGGATTACAGGCACCCACCACCATTCCCAGCTAATTTTAATATTTTTAGTAGAGACGGGGTTTCACCATGTTTGCCAGACTGGTCTCCAACTCCTGACCTCAGGTGATCCGCCTGCCTTGGCCTCCCAAAGTGCTGGGATTACAGGCGTGAGCCACCATTCCCAGTCAATTTTTATTTATTTTATTATTTTTATTTTCATTATATATATATATATTTGTTTGTTTGTTTGTTTGTATTTTCTTTTCTTTTTTTTTGAGACAGAGTCTTGCTCTGTCGCCTTGGCTGGAGTGCAGTGGTGTGATCTTGGCTCACTGCAACCTCAGCCTCCCGGGTTCAAGCGATTCTCCTGCCTCAGCCTCCTGAGTAACTGGGATACAGGCATGCGCCACCATGCCCGGCTAATTTTGTATTTTTAGTAGAG
>NW_012099543.1:6003216-6017267 GCF_000951045.1 Mandrillus leucophaeus
ATTAATGCTTTACATCTCCACATTTATATTAAAAATTTACACACAAATGAAAATTGAAAAACCACCATTACCTGATTTCTGTCCCCTATTTTTCCACTTACAATCATATGCTTCGGTATCTTTTTACCCCATGGAAAAAGATCTAACCTTCAGAACTACCAATAACAGGAAGAAGATAATTGTTTTCTTTTTGAGAATTAAATGTTTCCCATCGTAGTGGATTCTTAGGCACGTTTTCCATTTATGTGGCCTGCTAGCTGGATGTCTTTTGGCATAATCGTTACACGATTGGCATGGATAGCACACAGATTGCTGTCTTCAAAAAGGCCAACCAGATAGGCCTCACTTGCCTCCTGCAAAGCGCGGAAAGCTGCACTCTGGAAGCCCAGATCTGTTTTCAAGTCCTGAGCAATTTCTCCCACCAGACGCCGGAGGCGAAGTGTGCGAATCAGAAGTTCGGTAGACTTCTGGTAATGTCTGATTTCCTGGAGTGCCACACTACCAGGCCTGTAACGATGAGGTCTCCTCACCCCTCCAGTAGAGGGCGTACTCTTGCCAGCGGTTTTTGAAGCCAGTTACTTCCTGGCTGCTTTACCGGTCCATTTGCAGGCAGTCCGCTTTGTAGGAGCCCTGGTATAGACACCTCCTTACTTACCTCCCTTATCCTTCAGCTGAAGCTTTGCGAGCCAGAGGCGGCGCTGGCCTTGGAGAGTGAGGGCAGCATGGCGGCGCGGCGGCGGCTGCGAACACCTTTGAGTGAGTTCTTAATCCTCAGTTCTAATTTGATTGCAATATGGTCTGAGAAACTTTGTTATGATTTCCGTTCTTTTGCATTTGAGGAGTGTTTTACTTCCAATTATGTGGTCAATTTTAGAATAAGTTCTATGTGATGCTGAGAAGAATGTGTATTCTGTTGATTTGGCGTGGAGAGTTCTGTAGCTGTATATTAGGTCTGCTTGGTCCAGAGCTGAGTTCAAGTCCTGAATATCCTTGTTAATTTTCTGTCTCCTTGATCTGTCTAACATTGACAGTGGGGTGTTAAAGTCTTCCATTATTATTGTGTGGGAGTCTAAGTCTCTTTGTAGGTCTCAAAGACCTTGCTTTATGAATCTGGGTGCTCTTGTATTATTTTATTTTGTTTATTTATTTTTTGAGACGGAGTCTCGCTCTGTCGCCCAGACTGAAGTGCAATGGCAGGATCCTGACTCACTGCAATCTGTGCCTACCGGTTGCGAGTAATTCTTCCACCTCAGCCTCCCAAGTAGCTGTGACTACAGACGTGCACCACCATGCCGGCTAATTTTTTCTTTTTTTTTTTAGAGACAGGGTTTCATCATGTTGGCCAGGCTGCTCTTGAACTCCTGACCTCAAGTGATTCGCCCACCTCAGCCTCCCAAAATGCTAGGATTACAGGCGTGAGCCACTGCGCTCAGCCTAATTTTTATATTTTTTGTAGAGGTGGGGTTTCACTATGTTGTCCAGGCTGAGGACTCATCTTTTAAGGAAGTATAGCTATTTGTTTCTGATTAAATATTTTGAATTAAAAGATTACTTTTTTTTTTTTATATCAATGGCTTTTTGTAAATCCATGCCTCTATTTAACCAAGAGGACAGTACTAAGAGTTCATACTAAGTTATAAACGGGCCAGGTGCAGTGGCTAACACCTGTACTCCCAGCACTTTGGAAGGCCGAGAGGGGAGGATTGCTTGAGTCAAGCAGTTTGAAACCAATTTGGACAACATAGGGAGACCTCCGTCTCTACAAAAAATTAAAAGAAAATTAGCTGGGCTTGTTGGCATGTGCCTGTGATCCCAGCTACTCAGGAGGCTGAGCTGGGAGGATCACTTGAGCCCAGGAAGTTGAGGCTTCTATGAGCTGTGATCAAGCCACTGCACTCCAGCCTGCGTGACAGAGTGAGACCCTGTCTCAAAAAATTATATATATTAATTAATATATAATAATATATTAAATATTATAATGTATAATACCTTATATATAATATGTATATTTATATATAATATATAAAGGAAGGAAAAAAGACTATACAGTTCTAATTTCCTGACACATACCTCACTCTGGGTCACTTTTAGATAGCTTTGGATGGTCTCAGGGGTTAGGCATTTCTGGGATTCAAAAAGATCACTTTTTTCTGTTATTTGTCATATTTACAATTTTAATAGCAACATGATCATTACTACCGTTTTCCACGTTAGATTCTAGGTTCTGATTTCCAGGTTATAAGCGACCTAGAAAATGATAATATTTAGAGTCGGTGTGATAATCAGCTTTTGTGTATTTTGTATATTGGGGAGTAAAATCTTGAGTTAGCCATAACGTACAGTCTAGGACTACCGTTTTGTTATCATTTTCTGATCCTTCTCAGTTCTCTTTGTTTTGCTACACTAGTGTCAATGTATTCCCTTGTTTCAATATAATAACCCCACATGGCCATAGGCCCTGAAAACACACAACAAACAACAATATAGACTTTACTATTCTAAAGTGTTTAAGATTTCTACTCAGATGCTTTGATTTGCTTTCACAATTAGATACTGAATGTATCCCCTGTTTAAAGAATAGAGATGAGGAAAACAGCACTCTGTGTGTGTGTGTGTGTGAAATAGACTGATGTGATGGATTGGGACAACAGGTTGGGTTAATGACATCCTCTTTTTATAAGGACACCAGTCATATTGAATTAAGGCCCATTCTAATGACATTATTTTAACTTACTTCTGAAAAACCCAATCTCCAAATACAGTTACTTTGTGAAGTACTGGGGGTTACAACTTAAGTGTATGAATTTTGAGGGAACACAATTCAGCCCATGACACATCCATAAAAGTGGAGAAACAAAAGGAATAATTTGAAATTACCAACCATTAAAGGCTTACAATAAGGGCCCTGCAGATCTAACACTCAGACCTTTGAGAAAAAAGGGGAGTTGGTCTGGTGCTTATATCTCAGAGCTCAAAAACCTATACCACAGCACAAATTTAAGATACAAATATCTTACTACCAAGATGGAATCAGAAGTACTGGAGTTTACTGTCTTCTATGAAACACCAAAGGAAAAAAACCCAAATAATAGACAAAAATATATAAAACCAGTTTTTAAGACATCAAGCAATGAAGGACAGTAATCTTGGAGAATGGGAAACAAATGAGCCCTGCGATTACACAGCCTCCTGAATTGAGAGAGAGAGATCCCAGGCTGTGACAAAGAGAGGGGGAACCCAGGTGGGTCTGGTAGACTGTGTATGTTGAGGAGACGGAGTTGAGAGTCTGGGGAAAAGCAGGCAGCTAGCATTCTCAGGACAGAGTGCCACAAGTGAAGGAGCCGTCCCAGAGAGGACTCTGGAGTTCTGTAGAGGGTGTCCCTTAGTATTCAGGAGAAAGCTGGTCAGCACATCCATGAGAGGAAATGACTCAAAGCTGGGGGAAAACTGTTGAGAGGATTAGAGAGAAGAGCATATAACACTCACACAGGGCCAGGGAAACTGCTCTCTTACTAGCTAGACTGGAGAAGCTCACAATTCATAGGATGCTGGGGACAATACTGAGAAGGGCCTTGACTCAGTAGTGCGGAATAGTTAAGTTAACCCAAGACTAATCATGGCTCCGGTCATTCCTAATTTTTTTTTTTTTGGAGTCTTATTCTGTTGCCCAGGCTTGTGTGCAGTGGTGTGATCTCAGCTCACTGCAGCCTCCACCTCCTAGGTTCAAGTGATTCTTGTGCCTCAGCCTCCCCAGTAGCTGGGATTACAGGCATGCACCACCATGCCTGGCTAATTATTGTATTTTTAGTAGAGATAGGATTTCATCATGTTGGCCAGTCTGGTCTTGAACCCTTGACCTCAAGTGATCTGCCTGCCTTGTCCTCCCAAAGTGCCGGTATTACAGACATGAACCCACACACCCGGCCCATTCCTAATAAGTCTTAAAAGCAAGACCAAAAGAGGATCCAACCATTTCCAAGTAACTTAACTATATCTGAAAACAAAGCTTAAGAATATTTAGAAAATATTCTAAATATTTTCAGAAAAGATGCAGAACTCATCAGGATGAAATTCACAATTTTACTAGGCATGAAAAGAGGCAAAAAAACCCCAAAAAACAAAAACCTGATGCATGATGAAGAGAAAATCAATCCATTGAGTTGGAATAAGAAGTGATACAGAGGCCGGGCACGGTGGTTCACGCCTATAGTCCCAGCACTTTGGGAGGCGAGGTAGGTGGATCACCTGAAGTCAGGAGTTTGAGACCAGCCTGGCCAACATGGTGAACCCCGTCTCTACTGAAAACACAAAAATTAGTACCGGGTGTGGTGCTGGGTGCCTGTAATCCCAGCAACTTGGGAGACTGAGGCAGGAGGATCACTTGAACCTGGGGGGTGGAGGTTCAAGTGAGCGGGGAGATCACGCCATTGCACTCCAGTCTGGTGACAAGAGTGAAACTCTGTCAGAAAAAAAAAACAACAAAAAAAATTGAGATGTTGGAAGTAAAAGTAAAGAACATTAAAGCCAGTTATTATAACTCTATTTCATATGCTCAAAAAGATATTTTTTTGTAAAGACCTAAAGTGAGTTTCTACAGGTAAAAATGACAATGCCATCACAACAGCTTTATTTGTAATTACCAAAAAAGAGGGAAATAATCCGTATACCACGAACAGGTGAATGGTAAACTGTGGTATAACTGTACAATGAAATACTGCTCAGCAATAAAAGGGGCAAACTATTGATACATACAACAACATGGATGAGTCTCAAAATAATTATGCTAAGTGAAAGAAACTGGGCAAAAGGAGAACACACAAAATGTGAATTTACCTACAGTGATAGAAAGTAGATTAGTAGTTGCCTGGAGATGGGAGTGGGTAGGGATTAAAAAAGGTTATGAGAAACTTTCAGGGGATGGTTGGATTTGTTCATTATCTGGATTATGATGATGGTTTCATGAATATACATACATCTGTCAAAACTTATAAAATTGTATACTTCGAATATGTGATGTGCAGCTTATGGCATGTCAGTTGGTAAAGCTGTGTGTGTGCGTTTTTTTAAAAATAATGATTGACATGAATATTTAAGGTCTGTCTTAAAACTGATCTCTTCTGGAGGTTGCTACACACCAACCTGTGACTTGTACTTTATACTCGGAAGCACTAATGTGCAGTTGCCCTATCAGTAACTTGCTTTGATGGGTAGTTCTACCCACAGACTCTTAGTAGGAACGTTAGCTAGCCTTTGCCTTCAGCTTTGCTTCCAGTGACTCTTCTCTTCCTGACAGGATTTTTGCAGCCCCAATAACCTCATATGATATTTAGAGGGTGAGACATTTAATATTAACTCACAGCATTCTCACTAACTGGGTCAATGGAAAGAAGTATGGACAAGGAATAGAGTCTTGCTGAAATTATGCTGCCACTAAGTAGACACACATACAGGTAAAGTGTTCACTGCATGGTGATGGTCTGTTCTCAGCTTTCTAGTATTGTATTGTCTTCTGCAATTGTGCAGTGTCTTCTGCCTGGAAATCTTCCAGCTGTCCCACAAGATATTTGATTTTACAAGATCCATGTGAAGAAAAGTTACAATAATCAAGACTTGCTAACCTCAACAAGGTCAACAACAGGTTTTTAAAATCTTTCTTTCTCTTTCCTTATCTCCGCTGTTGTTAAATAATTCAGGAAATACCTAGTAAGGGCTTAGTGCGGGGCACGCTTAGCTGTCATGTACGTCTACAGTCTTGTTATTCAAAGGGTATTTAATGGAGGACAGTCTCCGCATCAGCTGGGAACTGATTAGAAATGCAGAGTCTTAGTCCTCCTCCAGACATACAGGATCAGTTTGTGCATTTTAACAAGATCCCTTGGTGATTTGTATGTACATTTAAGAAGCTGTGTGCTGGAGAATTCTCCTTAGCTCTGCCACTTAAATTCTGCCATGACTTTGAGAAAGAGGCTTCACTTCTTTAAGTCATTAACAAATGAGGGGTGTGGGAATAATAGTAGAACCCACCTCATATTTGTTGGGAGGATTTAGTGAGACAAACCTTCTAAAACTCTTAACATACTAGCTGCTAAGTGCTTTTAAAAAATTACCCTTTATTGTTATTACTATTATTATTTTGTAGTTGAAAGAAAAAACACTTTTTAAATAAAACATCTGTCATAGGCACTTACTCCCTAGTTCATTTATGTGTTCATAATGATGACAGAGAGACATTATTGCAACAAACATGAAAAATAAATATGACACTTGATCCTGAATTAGAACTGGAAGAAGAAAGGAAATGAGGGAAAGGGAATGTCTTAGCTTGAACTCTCATAACAAAATACCACACACTGGGTGGCTTAAACAACAGATGTGTATTTTATTTATTTATTTTTTTTGAGATGGAGTCTCGCTCTGTCGCTCAGGCTGGAGTGCAGTGACGTGATCTCGGCTCACTGCAACCTCCAGCTCCCTGGTTCGAGTGATTCTAGAGTAGCTGGGACTATAGGCATGTGCCACCATGGCTGGCTAAATTTTGTATTTTTAGTAGAGATGGGGTTTCATCATATTGTCAGGCTGGTCTCAAACTCCTGACCTCAAGTGATCCGCCCTCCTTGGCCTCCCAAAGTCCTGGGATTACAGGCATGAGCCTCGGTGCCTGGTCTCTTCCTGTATAAAGCACTAAGCCCATCAGGAGGGCCCCACCCTCAACCATAATTGCCCTCAGAGGCCTCATCTCCAAACACCATTACGTTGGGAGTTAGAATTTCAACATATAAATTTTGGAGGGACACAAACATTCTGTCCATAGCTGAATGTTATTCTCTAATTCTTTTTTTCCCTTTTTTGAGATGGAGTCTCACTGTGTTGCCGAGGGTGGAGTGCAGTGGCACAATCTCAGCTCACTGCAACCTCCGCCTCCTGGGTTCAAGTGATTCTCCTGCCTCAGCCTCCTGAATAGCTGGGATTATAGGCACCTGTCACCATGCCTGGCTAATTTTTGTTTTTTTAGTAGAGATGGGGTTTCACCATGTTGACCAGGCTTGTCTCAAACTCCTGGCCTTAAGTGATCTGCCCGTCTCAGCCACCCAAAGTGCTGGGATTACAGGCGTGAGCCACCACGCCTGGCCTTGTTATTTTCTAATTCGGCCATTTCTTGTACATTTAGTAGTTGGCATTGTACCGTAAGATAGATCTTTTTTTTGAATATCAGTTTGGTCTCATGGATTCTTATTTTGTTGAATCAGTTATACTCTATTATTATCCTTAACTATTATCTTATTACAGCTTTATTGACATATATTTGACATACAAGAAATTGCATATACATAAAGTACACAGTTTGAAGAATTTTCTGTACTTATAGAGTGAGTAAACCACCACTGTAATCAATAAAGTAAACATTTTCATTAATCTCCAAAGGTTTCTTTGTCCTTCTTAGTAATCCAATCTCCTTTCCTCTCTCTCCATCCTCTGGAAAGCACTAATTCGATTTCTGACACTGTAGATTAATTTCCATTTTCTCTAGAATTTCATGTAAATGGAATTCTACAGTATGCATTTTTGGAGTGAGGGTTCCGGCTTCTTTCACATGGTGTAATTATTTTGAGATTAATCCATGTCATTGAATCTATCAGTGGTTTCTTATTTTTATTGGTGAGGAGTATTCCATTGTATTGATTTACCACGGTATGTTCACCCGTTCACTTATTGTTGGGTATTTATTTTTTTCTAGTTTGTGACTCTTACTAATGAAATTGCTGTGAGCAAGTAGAAGTCTCTGTACAAGTCTATGTCTGTGTCTTTGTATGGTTATAGTCTTTGATTCTCTTGGTAAAACATCTGGAGTTGGAATGGCTGTTATACAGTAGATCTATGTTGAACTTCTACGAAGCTGCTAAGTTATCAAAGTGTTTGTACCACTTTACAGTCTCCCCAGCAATGTATGAACATGTTCATTGTTTGATGTCTGCACTAGTGCTTGGTATGGTCATTCTCTTTAATTTTATCCATTACACGATGGGTGTACTGGTACTACTTCATCGTTTTGATTTTCTTTTTCCCAATAACTAATGATGTTAAACATTTTTAAATGTACTTATTTACCATTCATGTATCTTCTTCAGTGAAGTGTCTGTTCAAAGCTTCTGCCCATTTTTACTGGGTCATTTGTCTTCTTACTGAGTTGTAAGAATTTTTATTTTTTATTTTTATTTATTTATTTTTTTTGAGAGGCAGTCTCGCTGGGTCGCCCAGGCTGGAGTGCAGTGGCGCAATCTCAGCTCACTGCAAGCTCCGCCTCCCAAGTTCTCGCTATTCTCCTCCCTCAGCCTCCCGAGTAGCTGGGACTACAGGCGCCCACCACCATGCCCGGCAAATTTTTTTGTATTTTTAGTAGAGACGGGTTTCACCATGTTGGCCAGGATGGTCTCAATCTCCCAACCTTGTGATCCACCCGCCTCGGCCTCCCAAAGTGTTGGGATTACAGCCATGAGCCACTGCGCCCGGCCTGAGTTGTAAGAATTTTTCTTACATTCTAGAAGTAAGTAATATATCAGATTGTATGTTTTGCAAATATTTTCTCCACTCCTGCCTTTTCATTTTCTTTTCTTTCTTTCTTTCTTTTTTTTTTTGGAAACAGAATTTCACTCTTGTTGCCCAGGTTGGAGTGCAATGGCATGATCTCAGCTCACTACAACCTCCACCTCCCGGGTTCAAGCAATTCTCCTGCCTCAGCGTCCCGAGTAGCTGGGATTACAGGCATGAGCCACCACACCCGGCTAATTGTGTATTTTTAGTAGAGATGGGGTTTCTTAATAGTGTTATTGGAAGAGCAAAGGTTTTTTGATTTTGATGAAGTCAGCTTGGAAGTAGATCCTCCAGTCGCAGATGACTACATCCCAGGCCAACAGTTTGCCTGAAACCCTGTGAGAAACCCTGAGCCAAAACCACCCAACTAAGCCACTCCTGGCTTTCTGACTCTCAGAAACTATGTGGAATCATAAATGTTTTTTGTTTTTAGCTACTGAGTTTTGGATAAAATGATATGCTGTGATAGATAACTAATATACACTGGTTTAAAGTGAATATGCCTTGTAATTTTCTTCATATAGAAATTTTTAATAATTTCAACTATTATTTTATATTCAGAGGGTACATGTGTAGGTTTGTTAGCTGGGTATATTGCATGATGCTGAGGTCTGAGGCATGTATGATTGATTCCATCACCCAGGTACTGAGCATAGTACCTAATAATTAATTTTTCAACCCTCCCTTCCAATAGTCCCTAGTGTATATTGTTACCATCTTTATGTCCATGAGTACCCATCATTTAGCACACACAAGTGATAACATGCTGTATTTGGCTTTCTGTTTCTGTGTTAATTCACTTAGTGTAAAGCCTCCAGATGCATCCATGTTGCTGCAAGGGAAATGATTTTATTCTTTTTTATGGCTGTGTAGTATTCCATGGTGTATGTATACCACATTTTTTTATTCCAATCCATCACTGATGGGAACCTAGGTTGATTCCATGTCTTCACTGTTGTGGATAGTGCTGCAATTAACATACAAGTGCATATGTCTTTTTGGTAGAATGAGTTACTTTCTTTTGGATACATACTTAGTAATGGGATTGCTGGGTTGGCTGGTATAGTTCTAAGTTCTTTGAGAAATCTACAAACTGCTTTCCACAGTGGCTGAACTAGTTTATATTCCCACCAACAGTGCATAAGCATTCTCTTCACTGTAGGCTCACCAGCATCTGTTATTTTTTGATATTTTAGTAATAGCCATTCTGACTGGTATAAGATGGTATCTGGTGTGGTTTTGATTTGTATTGATTTGTATTTCTCTGATGTCTAGTGATGTCGATCATTTTTCATTAGTGACAGTGAGCATTTTTAATTATTTCAGTATATATGTTATATAAAATACATATTTTTTGTTTGGTGTTCATTGAGCTCCTTTGATCTGTGGGTCTTTTTCTTTTTTCCATTGCTTTCTTCAAGTTCACTAACTTTTTCTTCTGCAGTGTCTGGTGTTAATTTAATCTGGAACATTTTTTCCAGATTCTGCATTTATTATCTCCTGAAATCAGTTTGTGCCTTTTAAGTATTTTAGCATGCTTACCATTTACCATGCTCTTTACCATACTTACCATTTACATTCTTTTATATGGAGTATGTTTACAGTAGCTGTTTTAATAACTCTATTAATTTTATTATCTGTGTCATTTCTGTGTCCCTTTCCAATCATTAATTTAATCTTTATTATAAATTATATTTTCTTGCTTTTTGCATGCCTTTTAAATTTTATTGGATGCCAGATATTTTGAATTTTATGTTGGTTGCTGGGGTTGTTTGCATTCCTTTAAATAGTTTTGGTCTTTTTTTTTTTTTTCCTGGCAGGCAGATATCTGGAAACAATTTTATTTTTTTAAGGTTTGCTTTTAAATTTGTTAGGTGCGTCCTAGGGCTAATTCGGCTCTAATACTGAGGCAACACCTTCTGAAAATTCTGCTTGATGCACCATGTGTTAACAGGCCTTCCCACACTGGCCAGTGGCCATATGAACTCTTGACCTGTGTGAGCTCTGGTGATTGTTCCACTTGTTTCTTTCTGAAGTTCTTTCCCTGGCCCTGGGACGTTTCCTCAGACACATGTGCTAATCAGTGGGCAGCTGAAGAATCAAGGGCAATTGTCTATAGATCTCTGGAGCTTTTGCTCTATCAGCTCTCTCTTCTCTGGTCATCTGGTCTGTAAATTCTAGCTGTCTTGGAGTCCCCAAGCTCTAAACTTTGTTTCCTCACCTCAGGGAACCCTCGTGAATTCCCTTTAGGGGCTTCCTTCCTGAGCTGCACCTTGTAAACTCTCTCTAGGCAGTGAAGCAATTTTAGGGCTCATATTGTTTGCTTTCTTTCAAGAATCGTGTCCCTGTGCTATTTTGACATATCTGAAAACCATTGTTTCATATATTTCTCATTTTAAAATACTATATATAATATATATACACACACATATAATATGTGTGTATGTATGTATATATGTGTGTGTGTATACATATATATTTTAAGACAGAGTCTCACTCTGTTGACCAGGCTGGAGTGCAGTGGTGCGATCTCGGCTCACTGCATCCACAGCCTCCCGGGTTCAAGCGATTCTCCTGCCTCAGCCTCCTGAGTAGCTGGGATTACAGGCGCCCGCTACTACACCTGGCTAGTTTTTGTACTTTTAGTAGAGACGGGGTTTTACCATGTTGGCTAGGCTGGTCTCGAACTCCTGGCCTCTAGTGATCCACCCTCCTCGGCCTTCCAAAGTGCTGGGATTACAGGTGTGAGCCACTGTGCCTGGCTCAGATTTTAATTTTCATAGTAGTTTTAGATTTTCAGAGCAATTAAGAAAGTAGTACAGAGTTCCTATATACCCCACATCCAGTTTTCCCTCTTATTGTCTTACATTTGTATGATACATGTCATAATTAATGAGCCAATATTGACACATTATTATTAACTAAAGTCCATAGTTCTTTTTATTTCCCTAGTTTTTACCTTTTTTTTTTCTTCTTTTCTTTCTTTTATTTTTTTGAGACGGGTCTTGTTCTGTCACCCAGGCTGGAGTGCAGTGGCGTGATGATGGCTCACTGCAACCTCGACCTCCCAGGTTCAAGTAATCCTCCCACCTCATCCTCCTGAGTAGCTGGGACCATAGGCACACACCACCACACCTAGCTAATTTTAAAATTTTGAGTAGGGACAGAGTTTTGCCATATTGTACAGGCCAGTCTTGAACCCCTGGGCTCAAGCGATCCACCCACCTTGGGTTCCCAAAGTGCTGGGGTTACAAGCGTGAGCCACCACGCCCAGCCCCTAATGCTCCTTTTCTATTTTAGAATCCCATCCAGGATACTGCTTCACTTTTAGTTTTATCTCTCTAGGCTTCTCCTGGCTGTGACAGTTTTTCAGACTTTCCTGTGGTTCTGATGACCTTTACAATTTTAAGAAGTACTAGTCACGTGCTTTACAGGATGTCCTGCTATTTGACATACAGACCAATGGAATAAAATGGAGAATGCAGAAATTAATTCACATATTTATAGCTAACTATTTTTTTTTTTTTAATTTCCATAGGTTATGGGGAACAGGTGGTGTTTGGTTACCTGAGTAAGTTCTTTAGTGGTGATTTGTGAAACTTTGGTGCATCCATCACCCAAGCAGTACACACTCTACCCTATTTGTAGTCTTTTATCCCTCACCCCCTACTCCTACTCCTTCCCCCAGAGTCCCCAAAGTCCATTATGTAATTCTTATGCCTTTGCATCCTCATGGCTTAGCTCCCACTTATAAATGAGAAGATACAATGTTTGATTTTCCATTCTTGAGTTACTTCACTTAGAATAATTGTCTCCAGTCTTATCCAGGTTGCTGCAAATGCCATCAACTCATTCTTTTTTATGGCTGAGTAGTATTCCATCATATATATATATATACACACACACACACACACACACATACACACTATATATATATACACCACAATTCTTTCTATATATATATACCATATATACCACAATTATACACACACACACACACACATACACACACGCCACAATTTTTTTATCCACTTGTTGTTTGATGGCCATTTGGGTTGGTTCCACATTTTTGCAATTGCGAATTGTGCTGCTATAAATGTGTGTGCAAGTATCATTTTTGTATAATGACTTCTTTTCCTCTGGGTAGATACCCAGTAATGGGGTTGCTGGATCAAATGATGGTTCTACTTTTAGTTCTTTAAGGAATCTCCACACTGTTTTCCATAGTGGTTGTACTAGCTTACATTACAATTAGCAGTGTAGAGGTGTTCCCCGTTCACCACATCCACACCAACATCTATTATTTTTTTATTTTTTTGATTATGACCATTATTGCAGGAGTAAGGTGGAATTGCATTGTGGTTTTGTTTTGCATTTCCTTAATAAGTAATGATATTGAGCATTTTTTCATATGTTTCTTGGCCATTTGGATATCTTTTTTTGAGCATTGTCTATTTCTGTCCTTGGCCCACTTTTTGATGGGATCATTTGATTTTTTTTTTATTGCTAATTTGTTTGAGTTTGTTGTAGATTCTGGATATTAGTCCTTTGTCAGATGTATAGATTGTGAAGATTTTCTCCCACTCTGTGGGTTGTCTGTTTACTCTGCTGACTGTTCCTTTTGCTGTGCAAAAGCTCTTTAGTTTAATTAAGTCCCAGCAATTTATCTTTGATTTATTGCATTTGCTTTTGTGTTCTTGGTCATGAAATCCTTGCCTAAGCCAATGTCTGGAGGGATTTTTCTGTTGCTATCTTCTATAATTTTTATAGGTTGAGGTCTTAGATTTAAGTCCTTGATCCATCTTGAGTTAGTTTTTGTATAAAGTGAGAGACGAGGATCCAGTTTCAGTCTCCTACATGTGGCTTGCCAATTATCCCAGCACCACTTGTTGAATACGGTGTCATTTCCGCATTTTATGTTTTTGTTTACTTTGTTGAAAGTCAGTTGGCTGTAAGTATTTGGCTTTATTTCTGGGTTCTCTATTCTGTTCCATTGGTCTATGTGCCTATTTTTATACCAGTACCATGATGTTTTGGTGACTATGTCTTTATAGTGTAGTTTGAAATCAGGTAATGTGATGCCTCCAGATTTGTTCTTTTTGCTTAGTCTTACTTTGGCTATGTGGGCTTGTTTTTTGTTCCAAATGAATTTTAGGATTGTTTTTTTCTAGTTCTGTGAAGAATGATGGTGGTGTTTGCAATGAAAATTGCATTGAATATGTAGATTGCTTTTGGCAGTATGGTTATTTTCATAATATTGATTCTACCCATCCATGAGCATGGCCTGTGTTTCCATTTGTTCATGTTGTCTATGATTTCTTTCAACAGTGTTTTGTAATTTTCCTTGCACAGGATGTCTTTTACCTCCTTGGTTAGGTATGTTCCTGAGTATTGTATTGTATGGTATTGTATTATATTGTATTATTACAGCTATTTTAAAAGGGGTTGAGTTCTTGATTTGA
>NW_012099543.1:6023752-6044395 GCF_000951045.1 Mandrillus leucophaeus
TGTAACAGTCAGGACCCTCAGCTGCAAGTCTGTTGGAGTTTGTTTGAGGTCCACTCCAGACCCTGTTTGCCTGGGTATCAGCAGCAGAGGCTGCAGAAGATAGAATATTGCTGAACAGTGAGTGTTGCTGTCTGATTCTTGCTCTGTACGCTTCGTCTCAGAGGTGTACCCAGCCATGTGATGTATGAGGTGTTGGTCTGCACCTAGTGGAGGATGTCTCCCATTTAGGCTACTCAGCAGTCAGGGAACCACTTGAGCAGGCAGTCTGTCTATTCTCAGATCTCAACCTTCATGCTGGGAGAACCACTGCTGTCTTCAAAACTGCCAGACAGTGACGTTTACATCTGCAGAGGTTTCTGCTGCTTTTTGTTTAGCTATGCCCTGTCCCAGAGGTGGAGTCTACAGAGGCAGGCAGGCCTTCTTGAGCTGCGGTGGTCTCCACTCAATTCGAGCTTCCCGGGGGCTTTGTTTACCTACTTAATCCTCAGCAATGCCGGGCGCCCCTCCCCCAGCCTTGCTGCCGCCTTGCGGTTAGATCTCAGACTGCTGTGCTAGCAATGAGGGAGGCTCCATGGGTGTGGGACCCTCCGGGGCAGGTGTAGGATATAATCTCCTGGTGTGCCGTTTGCTAAGACCCTTGGTAAATCACAGTATTACGGTGGGAGTTACCAGATTTTCCAGGTGTTGTGTGTCTCAGTTTCCCTTGGCTAAGGAAAGGAATTCCCTTTCCCTTTGCGCTTCCCAGGTGAGGCAATGCCTTGCCCTGCTTCAGCTCTTGCTGGTTGGACTGCACCTGCTGATCAGCACTGACTGTCCTACACGCCCCAGTGAGATGAACCCGGTACCTCATTTGAAAATGCGGAAATCACCAGTCTTCTGTGTCGCTCACGCTGGGAGCTGGAGGCTGGAGCTGTTCCTATTTGGCCATCTTGGGCGCCCCCCTTGAGGTATGTCCCTTGTATGTTGATTTTGCTGAGAGTTTTAATCATAAAGGGAAGCTGGATTTTGTCGAATGCTTTTTCTGCATCTACTGAGATGATCATGTGATTTTTTGTTTTTAATTCAGTTTATGTGGTGTATCACATTTACTGATTTGCATATGTTAATCTTACATCCCTGGTATGAATCTCACTTGATCTTGGTGTATTACATTTGATATCTTATTGGATTATGGTTAGCTAGTATTTTGTTAAGGATTTTAGCATCTATGTTCATCAGGGATATTGGTCTGTAGTTTTCTTTTTTAGTTATGTCCTTTCCTGGTTTGGTATTAGGGTGATACTGGCTTCATAGAATGATTTAGAAAGGGTTCCTTCTTTCTCTGTCTCATGGAATAGTGTCAAAAGGATTGGTACAAATTCTTCTTTGGATGTCTGGTAGAATTCAGCTGTGAATTTATCTGGTCCTGGCCTTTTTTTTCTTGGTAATTTTAAAATTACTATTTCAATTTTGCTGCTTGTTATTTGCGTGTTCAGGGTATCTAATTCTTCCTGATTTAAGCTAGGAGGGTTGTATCTTTCCAGGAATTTATCCATCTCCTCTAGGTTTTGTTGTTTGTGTGCATAAAAGTGTTCATAGTAGTCTTGAATAATCTTTTTTGTTTATATGTTCTTAGTTGCAATATCTCCCATTTCATATCTAATTGAGCTTATTTGGATTTTCTCTCTTCTTGGTTAACCTTGCTAATAGTCTATCAATTTTATTTATCTTTTCAAAGAATCAGCTTTTTGTTTCATTTATCTTTTGTATTTTTTTTTTGTTTCAATTTCATTTAGTTCTGCTCTGATGTTGGTTATTTCCTTTCTTCTGCTAGGGTTGGGTTTGGTTTGTTCTTGTTTCTCTAGTTCCTTGAGGTGTGACTTTAGATTGTCTGTGGTGTTTCAGATTTTTCGATGTAGGCATTTAGAGTTATAAACTTTCCTCTTAGCATCGCCTTTGTGGTATCCTAGAGGTTTTGATAGGTTATGTGACTATTGTCATTCAGTTCAAAGAGTTTTTAAATTTCCCGCCGGGCGCAGTGGCTCACGCCTGTAATCCCAGCACTCTGGGAGGCCAAGGCAGGCAGATCAACTGAGGTCAGGAGTTCAAGATCAGCCTGGCTAACATGACGAAACCCTGTCTCTACTAAAACTACAAAAATTAGCCAGGCATGGTGGCGGGCGCCTGTAATCCCAGCTACCCAGGAGGCTGAGGCAGGGAGAATTGCTTGAATCTGGGAGGTGGAGGTTGCAGGTAGCCAAGATTATGCCACTGCTTGGGCAACAGAGTGAGACTCCGTCTCAAAAAATAACGAATTTTAAAATTTCCATCTTGATTTCATTGTTGAACCAATGATCGTTCAAAAGCAGGTTATTTGATTTCCATGTATTTGCATGGTTTTGAAGGTTCCTTTCGGTGTTGATTTCCAGTTTTATTCCCGTGTGGTGTGACAGAGTGCTTGATATAATTTCAATTTTCTTAAATTTATTGAGGCTTGTTTTGTGGCCTATCATATGGTCTATCTTGGAGAAAGTTCCATGAGCTGATGAATAGAATGTATATTCTGTGGTTGTTGGCTAGAATGTTCTGTTAATATCTGTTAAGTCCATTTGTTCTAGGGTATAGTTTAAATCCATTGTTTCTTTGTTGACTTCCTGCCTTGATGACCTGTCTAGAGCTGTCAGTGAAGTATTGAAGTCCCCCACTATTATTGTGGTGTTGTCTATCTCATTTCTTAGGTCTAGTAGTAATTGTTTTATAAATTTGGGAGTTCCAGTGTTAGGTGCATATATATTTAGGATAGTGATATTTTCATGTTGGACAGGGCCTTTTATCATTATATAGTGCCCCTCTTTGTCTTTTTTAACTGCTGTTGCTTTAAAGTTTATGTCTGATATAAAAATAGTGAATCCTGCTTGCTTTTGGTGTCCATTGGCATGGAATATCTTTTTCTACCCTTTTACCTTAAGTTTATGTGAGTCCTTATGTGTTAGATTAGTCTCTTGAGGGCAGCAGATGGTTAGTGAATTCTTACCCATTCTGCAATTCTGTATCTTTTAAGTGTAGCATTAAGGCTATTTACATTCAATGTTAGTATTAAGATATGAGGTACTATTCCATTCATCATGCTATTAGTTGCCCGTATACCTTTTTTTTTATTGTTTTTTTTTGTTTTGTTTTGTAGGTCCTGGGAGGTTTATGCTTAAAGAGGTTCTGTTTCCATATGTTTCAGGATTCATTTCAAGATTTAGAACTTCTTTTAGTAGTTCTTGTAGTGTTGGCTTGCAATTCTTTTAGCATTTGTTTGTCTGAAAAAGATTGTATCTTTCCTTCATTTATTAAGCTTTGTTTAGCTGGATATGAAATTCTTGACAGATAATTGTTTTGTTTGAGAAGGCTGAAGATAGGGCCCCAATCCCTTCTAGCTTGCAGGGTTTCTGCTGAGAAATCTGCTGTTAATCTGATAGGTTTTCCTTTATAGGTTACCTGGTGCTATTGACTCACAGTTTCTAAGATTCTTTCCTTCATCTTAACTTTAGATAACCTGATGACAATGTGCCTAGGCGATGATTTTTTTGAGATGAATTTCCCAGGTGTTCTTTGTGCCTCTTGTATTTGGATGTCTACGTCTCTAGCAAGGCTCGGAAAGTTCTCCTTGATTATTCCCCCAAATACGTTTTCCAGACTTTTAGATTTTTCTTCTTTCTTGGGAACTCTGATTATTCTCAGGTTTGGTTGTTTAACATAATCCCAGACTTCTTGGAGGCTTTGTTCATATTTTCTTTCTTTCTTTGTCTTTGTTAGATTAATTTGAAAACCTTGTCGTCAAGCTCTGAAGTTCTTTCTTCTGCTTGTTTGATTGTATTGCTGAGACTTTACAGGGCATTTTGCATTTCTATAAGTGTGTCTGTTGTTTCCTGAAGCTTTGATTGTTTTTTATTTATGCTATCTATTTCATTGAAGATTTCCCCTCTCATTTCTTGTATCATTTTAAAAAATTTCCTTATATTGGGCTTTTCCTTTCTCTGGTGTCTCCTTGATTAGCTTAATAGTTGCCCTCCTGAATTTTTTTTTTGGGTAAATCAGGGATTTCTTCTTGGTTTGGATCCATTGTTGGTGAGCTAGTGTGATTTTTTTGGGGTGTTAATGAACCTTGTTTTGTTATATTGCCAGAGTTGGTTTTCTGGTTTCTTCTCATTTTGGTAGGCTCTGTCAGATGACTGAAGGCTGTTGTTCAGATTCTTTTGTCCCGCAGGTGTTCCCTTGATGTAGTACTCTTCCTCTTTTCCTAGGGATGTGGCTTCCTGGGATCCAAGCTATAGTGATCGTCATCTCTCTTCTGGATCTAGCCACCCAGCAGGTCTACCAGGCTCTGGGCTGGGACTAGGGGTTGCCTGTACAGAGTCCTGTGATGTGAACCATCTGTGGATCTCTCAGCTGTGGATACCAGCACCTGCTCTGGTGGAAGTGACAGGGAGGTGAAACGGACTCTGTGAGGGTCCTTAGTTTTGGCTGTTTAATTCAGTATTTTTGTGCTGGTGGGCCTCCTGCCAGGAGATGGTGCATTCAATAGAGCATTAGCTGTGGTAGTATGGGGAGGATCAGGTGGTGGGTGTGGCCCTAGAACTCCCAAGAGTATATGCCCTTTGTCTTCAGCTACTAAGGTGGGTAGGGGAGGACCATCAGGTGGGGGCAGGGCTAGGTGTGTCTGAGCTCAGACTCTCCTTGAGCGGGTCTTGCTCGGGCTGCTGTGTGGGACGAGGGTGTGGTTCCCAGGTCAATGCAGTTACATTCCCAAGAGGCTTATCACAGGCTCTGCTGTGTCATGCAGGTTGTCACAGAAGTGGGGGAAAGCCAGCAGTCACAGGCCTCACCCTATTCCCTTGCAATTCAAAAGGCTGGTCTCACTTCCACTGTTTCCCGTACCCCCACAACAGCACTGAGTCTGTTTCCAGGCAGTGGGTAAGCAGGGCTGAGAACTTGCCCCAGGCAACCAGTCTCCCAGCTGCAAAAGCAAGTAGGGCTTTCGTACTTTCCCACCTGTGGAGTCTGCACACCAGATTTGGGCCCTCCCCTGAGTTCCAGCCAGGAGACTTCTCATTTGGTTGAAATTGTTACAAAGTTCAGCTGGAGGTTTCCTTCTCCCTGTGGCCTTTTCCTAGTACCCCCAGGCAGCCTGCTCCAGGGACCCCTGTGAGGCAAGGCAGAAATGGTTTCTTAGGAGACCCAGAGAGCCCACAGGGCTTTTCCTGCTGCTTCTTCTACCCCTGTGTTTTGCTCAGCTCTCTAAATTGACTCAGCTCCAGGTGAGGTCAGAATCTTCTCCCATGCGCTAGACCTTGAGGTTCCCCAGTGAGGGTGTATGTTTGAGCGCAGACGATCCCCCTTTCCCATTTCCACCATTTGGGCACTCACAGTATTTGCAGTGTCTCCCGGGTCCTGCAGGAGCAATTCGCCTCCTTCAGTGGGTCTTTGGGTTCTCTCGGCTTTCCTGATTTATTCCTGCAGCAGTTCTAGAGCAAAAGTTCATGATGTGAGTCTCCACATGCTGCTCTGTCCATCCGAGTGGGAGTTGCAATCCAGTCCTGCCTCCCGTCCACCATGATCCTCTCTAGCCCCCACTATTTGAATTTGAATGATGTTTTCCTCATGATAAGACAGGATTGTGAGTTTTTGGGAGGAAGACCACAGAGGTAAAGTGCCATTTTCATCTCATCATATCAAGGATATGTATTATAAACACAGTTTATGGTTGCTGATGTTCACCAAAATCTCCTTATTTATGTTTGCAGGGACTAGGATATTTATTTTATACTTTGAGTTATAATCCAATACAACTTTATTTATTTATTTTTGCTTAACTCCTTCCATTTTTGGCTACTGAGAGCTCTTTCAGTGGCTCCTGTTGTTACAGAACTGAACTGGGGTCCACTCACCTGGCACAGTAAAAATAGATGCCTACACTGAAGTTTTTGCAGTGCTAGAAAGGAAGACGTTTATTGCATAGTACTACACAAGGAAGATCGGACAGCTAAATGCCCAAGTCTAGACTCCCCAGTGAGTTTTTTAAGGCAAGGGTAAATTTCAGAAATGCAGAAGTTACAGGCAAAATAATAATATGGTGGTTACATATTGGTTTGAGCTTAAAAGGGCAGGATATCTTGCAGTGGGGGTTTACAGGTTGTAGGTAGATTCAAGAGCTTCTGATTTGCCATTGGTTAAGGAAGAGAAGCTTTGTTTAAAAATTTGGGGTCAGTGGAAAAATGTTAACTGGCCTGGCTATGGGGACTTTTTTTCTTTAAGCCCTTCAGAAAGAAGCAGAATAAAGGGTGAATAAAGTTTAGTCTTCACGTCCTCTTTATTGGGATACACATGCCAGTGGATCCATTTGTGGGGGTCCGAAGTGGGAGTACAAGCTCATGAAAGATAACTCAGTGACATATGTTGTTGTTGTTAGTTTCTATAGGGAAAGCAAACATCTCTGGAACTTTAATTTCCTTGGCTATTGTTTTAGGCTACGATTTGCTTACTTCTGGGGCTAACTAGATGCCTGGAATTTCACTTGAAGGAATTTCAGGATTCTCCTTTATGTTCATGCTTGAGATTCACAGGACCCCCAAAAGAGACCCCCTGCTGTTTCTCACTGTGTCTGTAGCAATGTGACTTTTTGTTTTTATTTTCAGCTCTTCCTTACTTTTTGACACAAGATGCTCCAGGCTCATCTTGTGTATTTCCTCCCCCAGGCTTAAGCCAGCCATTTCTTCAAAGATCCCTTATTCCTTTTGTTGGAAATGATTGGCACTTGCCTGTAATCCCAGCTACTTGGGAGGATGAGGCGGAAGAATCGCTTGAACCCAGGAGGTGGAGGTTGCAGTGAGTCAAGATTGCCCCATTGGACTCCTGCCTGAGCAACAGAGCAAGACTCCGTCTCAAAAAAAAAAAAAAAAAAAAAACCAAGTTCTGGGACCTAATGAGTTTTTGTTGAGTTTTTGTTGCTACAGGATATTGTTATTTCTTTAGGCCTGCAGAGCAAAAAGTTATGTGCATATACTAGCCCATGCATACATAGGTATCTGTATATCTTTGTATCTATTTTAAGCTAAACATGAATTTAGACTGATATATAGAACTGAAATCCATTATTACTACACAGGTTACTCTTGATTTTGATTTTTTTTCTAGTTTTATTAAAATATAACTGCAAATAAAAATATATATATTCAAGATTTGCAACATGATGATTTCATGTATGTATACGTTGTGAAATAATTGCTACAACCAGATTAACCCATTTATCATCATCCATAATTACTATTTTCTGTGTAAGTGCTGTGTGTGTGTGTGTGTGTGTGTTTGTATGAAGAAGACACTGAAAAACAGTTCTTTTATCAAATTTTAAGTAAACAACACAGTATTGTTAACCATGGCCACTTTCCTGTACATTAGATCCTCAGAACTTATTCACTTTGTAACTGAAAATTTGTACCCATTGACCAACATCTCTTCAGCTCCTCCACCCCCAAGCCCTTGGCAGCCACTGTTCTAGTCTCTGCTTCTATAAGTTTGACTTTTAGGGAAATGAAATCAGTATCTCAAAGAGATATCTGGCTGGGCGTGGTGACTCATGCCTGTAATCCCAGCACTCTGGGAGGCCGAGAGGGGTGGATTGCTTGAGTCCAGGAGTTTGAGACCAGCCTAGGCAACATAGTGAAACCCTGTCTTTACTAAAACTACAAAATGTTAGCCTGGCGTGGTGGCATGTGCCTGTAATCCCAGTTACTCCAGAGGCTGAGGTAGGAGAATCACTTGAGCCCAGGAGGTTGAGGCTGCAGTGAACTGAGATCACACCACTGCATTCCAGCTTGGGTGACAGAGTGAAATCCTGTCTCAAAAAAAAAGAGATATCTGGAGATACCTGTACTCCCATTTTCATTGCAGCATTATTCACAATAGCCCAGATATGGAAACAACCTAAGTGTCTATGAACAAATGAATATTTATAGAAAATGTGCTGTATAGATTCAATGGAGTATCATTCAGCTCTGAAACAAGGAAATCCTGCCATTTGTAACAACATGGATGAAACTGGAGGAAATTATGTTAAATGAAATAAGACAGACACAGAAAAACAGATACTATATGATCTCACTTATATGTAGAATCTAGAAAATTATTTTTAAAAATTAAATTTTATTTATTTCTTTGATCAGTTAATTTAGTTACATGACTAAAAAAGTAAAAGGGGCATGTGGTGAAAATTCTCCCTCTCTTTCCTTTCCTACAGTCACACTGATTGCCTTCTGAAGGTGACTAACATTACCAGTTTCTACAGGGGAATTGAGATGAGAAGATCATTTTTCTTTCTTTGTTTTTTTAGAGGTAAACTCTCACTTTGTTGTCCAGGCTGGAGTGCAGTGTTGCGATCCTAACTTACTGCAGCTTTATACTCCTGGGCTCAAGCAATCCTCTTACCTCAACCTCCCAGGAAGCTCACTACAGGCACGTGCACCATGCCTGGCTAATTAATTTTTTTTTTTTTTTTTTGTAGAGATGATATCTTGCTGTGTTGCTCAGGCTGGTCTCGAATTCCTGGCCTCAAGTGATCCTCTCACCTCAGCCTTCCAAAGTGCTGGGTTCACAGACTTGAGCCACAGCACGCTCTACTTTAGTAGAGCTATCAGTTGAAGAAGATAGTACCAATCAGTTGAAGTACTATCAGTTGAAGAAGATAGTACCAATACCATTTTAAGAGTAAGGAGAATGGCAAATAAAAATTTGTTTTTCTTCTAAATAAGAAAATTGTATAAATTCTTAATGTGGACAATTTGAGAAGCACTATGGAAACACTCAAACTTTAGAATCAGGATTTGACTGTAGTATAAATCCCATGTCTGCTGGTTCATAACTATTTAAACCTGACATATCTTTTAAACAATCTGAGTCTCAATATTTTCATCTGAACATTGGACTAAAGGTTACAACCTATTTAATAGAGTTGTTAATTATATTTATAATGTGCTGAAGCTAGAGCCTGCCACAAACAAATCGCTCAATGAATGGTAGCTATTATAATTTTAAGTTGTCTTAGTGGTTGACCATGAGAACAATTGTTTTATTGTATGTCAGTAAAATTTATGTATGTTAGCCTCAAATATTGGATGGAGAGATCGCTAGCTATTTTTTTCCTTAGCCATGTAGTGAGGGCCATTGCTGGAAAGTGGCATGTTCCTTATTTTAACAGCAAATCTTTGAAGGACAATTCTGGCATCTTTCTCTCCATAGAAATGCAAAGTCAAATTTTTGGAAAATGAATGTTAACATTGTCTTTTTTCATCCAGTAACTATATATTGGAACTCTCTTCAAGTATATAAAGCATTTTTGGGATGCCTTTATAAAACAGATAATTTATGCCCTGAGAGAAAAACCTTAAACATGGATAAGATTCTAAATAAGTCTAAGGGACAGTTTGCAGTAAGAGAGGACATTTCTATCTACCTAAGCTGCTCTCGACAATGGACATTTAAGCAGGCTAATCAAATGTGACTTCTATCATCAAAATTAGTAGGGCATGAAAAATTTTTATGAGATCATTCATTACATTGCTTGTTTGAAAATATGATCTCATGTGCTTTCTTAAGAGTTGTCCCTTTGGGCTCCCTCTGCAAGGTGAGGGCTTCAGATTTTCAGGATGTTGCTAAGCAGACCAGGATTTGCTAATCCCTATGAAAGTTATTTAATGTTTTTTGTTTGTTTGTTTTGTTTTTTTTTGAGACAGGGTCTCACTCTGTTTCCCAGGCTGGAGTGCAGTGGTGCCATCATGGCTCACTGCAGCCTCTACCTCCTGGGCTCAGGTGGTCCTCCCATCCCAGTCTCTTGAGTAGCTGGGACTACAGCTGTGCACCACCATGCTCAGCTGATTTTTGTATTTTTTTGTAGAGATGGGGTTTCACCATGTTGCCCAGGCTGGGCTCAGACTCCTCAGCTCAAGCAATCTGCCCATCTTGGCTTCCCAAAGTGTTGGGATTACAGGTGTGAGCCATCATTCCCTGCAATGTTTGTGTTTTTGAAGGAGCAATAGACTTCTTGCATTTGGATAGTCCCATTATTAGAACTCGTTCTCTTTTACTCTTTTTAACCTGGGCAGTTTGTAAATAATTAGTGCTATTTTTACCAAAGGTCATATTCTTTTCCAAGTTTATCTTCTTGATTTTGTATTACTGCTATCTAGAAGAGGGAAATCCTAATTCAGTAGGAATAAGTTAAGTAAGACAAAGAATGTATGCGAGTATTTCCAAATTTATTCATATCTAATAATATTTTTTTTTTAATTCAACAAATATAGCCATCAAGTCTTAGATGTTATAGCACACCTAGGGACGCATATATAACATAATAACACATATACATTTGTTTTATTTTTCATCCCCAGGAATTTTCACTTCAGTCTCTAATTTGGTCAAAAAGTCGTTCATTTTTCTAATTACTCATCATGCAATGGTGTTTCCCCTGTTTATGTCTTACTTTTAAACAATAATTTAACAAGGGATTTCTAGCTAAATAAACCTCAATGAGCTTGTTTTTGATTTAGGAAAGTGCAAATTTTATTTAATTGGTGAACCAATCTTTGTCTATTAGATATCCTCCTGAAGTGCAAAGTCTAGGGAATAATTTAGTACCAGAGACTTCTCAGTTTGGGTACACATGCTTCTGTGGACCTTTAGAAATAAGATGCATATTTATCTGTCTAATTGTGGCTTGGCAGATGTGCTGCTGAGGTCTAGTACATAGTCAGTTCTAAAGGTGAATTGTCAAGACTTTCAACCAATGCCTGTCGGAGGAATGCACAAGTCCACAAATGCCAGGGGTTAACAGATATAACCTGAAGAGATAGTCTCGGGCTTTGAAGGACTGAATAAAAAGAAGTGGTTGATGATGTCAGATGGTGCTGGGGTTTCTCAGTGGTTGCTAGACTTTAAATAAATACAATTATTTGTACTAAATAAATGAAAATATTTGGGATAAAGTTAGATCAGAGAAAATATTGATTTGGTCACTCTAGATGATGGGTTGATATGGAGCACTTTATATAACTGTGTGTGTGAGCTTGTGTCTTATTTCTCTAACTTGTAAAATTCTGGCTGCTTCTATGTTGTAATGCATCATAGTATGAACCAGAGTCATAAAATAGGATTTTCTATGATGATGGACATGTTCTACCTCTGCACTGCCTAATATGATAGCCACTAGACTCATGTGGCTGTTGAGCACTTGAAATATGGCTAATGCAAATGAGTTATATACTTTTTAATTTAATTTCAATGAAAAGAACCACATATGGCAAGTGGCTACTATATTGGACAGTGCAGTTCTAGTCATTGGCATACAATAAATACTCCTTTTCTAAGCCCAAGTGAAAAAAATTGCTGGTTTCACATGCGTTGTAGAGGAGTAGCTACTAAATACTTGTATTTCAAATGTAAAATCACAGAATTTTCTCCTGTCTTAACACCAGAGTAAACTATATCACTGATCTGTAGCTGTATCACTTATTTGATTAGTATCATGTGTTTTTTCAGCTCTTTTTTTTTTCTGTGTCTTTTCTCTATGACAAAAATTAATAGCCCATGGTTTCTTTGTATTTCTCTTTGATTTAACACATGTTTATTGAGCATCTACTATGTATCAGGCACTGTCTTGGTGATGGATATGTGGCAGTGAATAAGACTGATCTCACTGAAATTACTTTAAAACATAATTATGTAAAAATTATTTGAGAACAATTATGGTAAGGTTTTAGTGTATTTACCTAGAAATAGCTAAAAAATTGTTGATTGATTGAGAATTGTCACTGTCTGCAAACTCTGTTTCTATTAGGCATTGATCTTGACTACTTTTTTTTTTTTGAGACAGAGTCTCATTCTGTCTCCAGCCTGTAATACAGTGGCATGATCTTGGCTCACTGCAACCTCTGCCTCCCGGGTACAAGTGATTCTCCTGCCTCAACCTCCTGAGTAGCTGGGACTACAGGTGTGCCCCACCACGCCCAGCTAATTTTTACCATATTGGCCAGGTGACCTTGACTACTTTAAAAGGGCTCCCAGTTTATTTTATTTTTTTTAGAGAGGAGGTCTTGCTTTATCACCCAGGCTGGAGTGCAGTGGTATGATTATAGATCACTGCAGCCTTGAACGTCTGGGCTCAAGTGATCTTCTTGTCTCAGCCTCCTGGTAGCTGGGGCTCCTCAGTTTAAATTAGGTATGTAGGAGTGGGGAAAAGATGAATGGTAGAGCAGGGGGAGAGAAAAAAAGGAATAACATTTCTTCTTTAGTTCTGCATAACTCCACTTGAATGTAACCTTCTTGCAGGAGGAATTAGCCTATTCTCTTCCATAATCCTCAACTAGCCTGTGTCCCCAGCACCTGAGCTAGTATCTAGTGAGTGTTACTAAAACAAAACCAAACACCACATAAAATCTTTCTGGATTTTCCTTTTAGATTGTTTCTAATTTTGTGAGGAACTTAATGATTTCTTAAATCGTTCTTCTACAGTCATTTTTGTTTTGTTGCCTTTTTTCATTCAACCGATTAAATGCTTCAGGTGTCCATATTGGAGTGGCTGAAAATCATTATAGAGCTGCCCTTTGATCATCCCATTTCCTTCTTTCTTCTCCTTTTGGTCTTTGCTATGGTGTGAATGTTGGAGTCCTTCAAAAATTCCTATGTTGGAACCTAATACTCAGTGTGATAGTATTAAGAGGTGGGTCCTTTTGGGAAGCGATGAAGTAGTAAAGCCTCAACTCTCATGAATGGGATTGGTACCCTTATAAAAGAATTAATAGGGAATTGCCTTGCCCCTTCTGCCATGTATGGATACAGCAAGAGGTGCAATCTGTGAGGAATAGGCTCTCACCTGACATCAAATCTTTGGCACCTCGATCTTGGACTTCCCAGCCTTCAGAACTATGAAAAATAAATTTCTGTTGTTTACAAATTACCCAGTCTAAGGTATTTTGTTATAGTAGGCTGAACAGGCTGAGACAGTCTTTTTTCTTATTTTCCCCATTAAGTTTGAAGTCGGAGATGAGGAAGGAAGCAGATAAATGGTCAGGGTTCTGAAGTTAATAATTCCAGTTCTTTTTTCTTTACTTTCCTTTGTCTTCCCATCAAGCTATGAATCCACAGCTGACTTTTCCCTTCATTTGCGTTTCTTATATTTTAAGGCTATTTCCAAATTCTCAATATCTATCTCCTTCTATTCTAAAATGTTGGCTCACTCTTCTTTGAAGAGCAGGTCAACATAAAAGAAAACTAAAAGTCAACCTTGATGTCATTGGTTGCAAAGTGTATGTCCTGCTTGATTCACATCATATTCTTATCACATTCTTTTAATCAACTTAACATTTTGGGGAAATGTCCCTATAGGAATTTTCTTCTGTAGTTTTCAGCTTTGTGGTAATTATCAATGTAGACATTAAACTAGATTTACAGAAAATCTATATTTATTCCAATGAGAACACCTTTATTTTGTTTGGATAAGCCAATGCTCTCTGGTGTGAAAATATACTCAAAGTAATTACACCATTAAAAGTTAATTTTGGCTTCACTTTAGAATCAAATCTGAGATTGGATTCATGTTTTCAATAACTTCACTCCTGAAGCTTTGCATTTTTTAGCAATTGTAGAGATCCATTTAGGTGGTTGAGCTTCTTGTTATAACTGGTTTTGAATTGTTCATGGGAACTATAATCATTAGGAACAATAATCATAAGCAGTTGTAAGTGCCAGAATGATAACTGCTTCCTTTCCTACTGCTGTTGTAACAAAATATTATGAACTGAGTTGCTCATCGCAACACAAAATTTTTTTCTTAAAATTCTGGAGTCAAAAGTCCAAAAATCAAGCTGGGTAGGCTAAAGTCAGCAGGGCCATGTTCCTTTTTGAGGCTCTGGGGGAGAATTTGTTTCCTTGTCTTTTCCATCTTTTATTGGCTGCCCACATCCCTTGGCTCCTGCCCCTTTCCCTGCATCACTCTGACCTCTATTTCTGTTGTCACTTCTTATCTCTCACTTCGACCTCTTTCCTCTGTCTTTTGAGAATCCTTGTGATTACATTGGGCTGTCTGGATAATCCAGGATAATCTCTCCCTGCCAAGATGCTTAGCTTAATCACCTCTGCACAGTTCCTTTTACCATATAAGGTAACATTCATAGGTTCTGGGGATGCAGAAGTGGGCATCTTTGGGGACCATTTTTGTGCCTGCCACACCAACTCTAATTTAAACGAGAAAATAGCACATCTAGTTCAGAGCCCCACGTGGTGTCACTAGGGCTCCCTCTCTCTCATTTCTGTTCTTTTGTGTTGGTCTCCTTTTCAGGCAAGATCTTCCTATAAAGTGAAAAAAATGGTCACTGGAAAACATGACCTAAAATTCTGTCAGTACAGAGTTTTTTTTGACAGAGTTTATATTTTCATGCTTCTTCTGTAGCCAGTCTGCAATCTCTGACTCCTATTTGGCTGTCTGAATTGAGGAGGGTAACAAGTTTATCCTTACTTAAGCCTCATGAACTTAATTGTGAAGAAAGGGTGGTTTGCCTAATGAAAATTGAGCTGCTTTTACCAGAAGAAGAGAAAGTGGGATATTGTGTAGAAAAACTAATATTCGTTCACTACATACTCCTTAGGATGTAGGAATCTATGTGTTTTCTTTGAAAGGTTTATGATTCACAGAACACTTTAAAGCCCAAGAAACTTTATTATCGGGCTCACGAAGTTGATCTAATTCCTCTAGAAAGACTCAGCATGGATTCCTGTGGGTGAAAGGCACTAATTCATTATCAATCATCATTATCAGGGTGCACACATGATTTAGATGCTTTGCCATTCCTCTGCTAGGCAGTAATGAAAGTAGCTAAACATGGGAATTTCTCTGTGCCTTGTCTATAAAGTATTGCTCAGAAGAGAAGGGTTACTTCAAAAAAGGTTTCTTTTTATTCACAGTAACAAAAATACATTCCCCTCACACCTCCCCCATATAAAAAGTGAATAATAAAAATGAAACTTTATAGATAAGGCCAAATTTCAATAGATGACCCTCTCCTGCTTCATAATGGTCCCCTTCTGATTCCACAGACAACAGCTGGGTTTTCAGACATTGGTCTGAACGTATAAACTAGGTTATATGTAGGTTACTTTGAAAGCTTTAAATGACATAGTGTTTAGCCTACATTAGAAGTTGTAATTTATTTGATTATAATTGATTCAATCTTCTATTAGAAGTTATAATCAATCTTATTACCTATTCTATTCTATCATGCAAATTTTTACAATGAAGAAAAGTTTTCTTGTCTTCAATTACTTGGGGAATGAGAAAGAAAACAAAGTTTGTTTATTATATAACCATTCCAGATACTTGATCAGATTGACTTTCACTTGCATCTGGGCAAAGCTGATACTAATTCTTTCAGTTTTTTCCTCTAGGTCAACTTTCTAATTCTTTCATTATCTTTGATTGGGGAAATGTCAAAGATACTTTTAGACAAGTAGATAATTTATTAAAACATTTTCATTTCTGAAAATTTAACCATGTACAAACCCACATATAAGCTACAAAGATGACTCTTATATACTTATTCTTCAATTTCAGTACTTACCAACTCATGACTAAATTATTTTAAAACAAATCTCACAAAAATTTAATTATAAAGATAATTCTTTATTAAAAAAATACTATTGACCAAGGAGGTGGAGCAAGATGGCTGCATAGACGCCTCCACTGATTACCCTCCTGACAAAAACACCAAATTTAACAACTATCTCCACAAAAAAACACCTTTGTAAGAACCAACAATCAGGTGAATGATCACAATACTTGGCTTTAACGTCATATCACTGAAAGGTACTGAAGAGGGTAGGAAAGACAGTCTTGAATTGCCTGCACAACCCCTTCCTCATCTCTTGGCAGTGGCAATGTGGCACAAAGATGGGTGCCACACGGGGTGTGCTTGGCGGAGGGAGACTACAGCAATTGTGGGACTTTGCATTGGAACTCAGGACTGCCAACACCAGGCAGAGCTCAGTCAAAACCCACAGAGGAAGCATTTAGACTAGCCCTAGCCAGAGGGGAATTGCCCGTTCCAATAGTCAGAACTTGAGTTTCAGCAAGCTTTGCCACTGTGGGCTAAGAGGCTCTGGGGTCCCAAATAAACCTGAAAGGTAGTCTAGGTTGTAATTCTAGGCAAGACTATAATTCCTAGGCAAACTCCAGTGCTGCGCTGGGCTTGGAGCTAGTGGACTTGGGGGACACCCAGCTTGTGAGTCACAAGCCAGAGTGGATAAGGGAGTACTTGCATCAGCCCTCCCCTCAACCCCAGGCAGCACAGCTCATAGCTCCAAAAGAGACTCCTTCCTTGCACTTGAGGACAGGAGAGGGAAGAGTAAAGAGAACTTTGTCTTGCAACATGGAAACCAATTCAGCCATAGTAGGACAGGACATCAAGCAGAGTTGTGTGGTTCCCCATTCCAGGCCCTAGCTCCCAGATAACTTAACTTTTCTTTTCTTCTCTTTTCATTTCTTTTATTTTTTTCCTTCTCTTTCCTTCTTGCTTTCCTTTTTCTTTCTTCCTCCTTCCTTTCTTTCTTTTTGAATATACCATTGAGCTTTTTTTTTTTTTTTTGACAGAGTTGGGCTCTCTGGCTCTGTCACTCTCCCTTAGGCTGGAGTGCGGTGGCACGATCTCAGCTCACTGCAACCTCCACCTCCCAGGTTCAAGTGATTCTCCTGTCTCATCTTCCCAATTAGCTGGGATTACAGGTGCCCACACCACAAAAAATATAATTTTTTTGAACTTTTAGTAGAGATGGGGTTTAACCATGTTGGTCAGGCTGGTCTCGAACTCCTGACTTCAAGTTATCCACCTGCCTCGGCCTCCCAGAGTGCTGGGATTACAGATGTGAGCCACTGAGCCCAGCCACCATAGAGCTTTAATTATGATTCAGCATACAAAATTGCATTTACAGCCAACTGTTCAGTTATTAATGGAAGGAATGTGTCTATCATTATGGGCCCAAGGTTCTGAAAGCTTCATACCCTGCCCCACCAGCAGCAAACAAAATGGAACAAGTGGTTTTTGTTAAAGAAAAAGTTCTTTTTTAAAAATTTATTTATTTATTTATTTATTTAGAGATGGCATCTCGCTCTGTCGCCCAGGTTGGAGTGCGGTGGCATGATCTCAGCTCACTGTAGCCTGCACCTCCCAGGTTCAAGCGATTCTCCTGCCTCAGCCTCCTGAGTAGCTGAGATTACAGGCATGTGCCACCACGCCTGGCTAATTTTTGTATTTTTAGTAGAGATGGGATTTCACCACGTTGATCGGGCTAGTCTCAAACTCCTGACCTCGTGATCCTTCTGCCTTGGCCTCCCAAAGTGCTGGGATTACAGGCGTGAGCCACTGTGCCTGGCCAAAAATTCATTTTTTGTTTCAATAGATTTTTACGGAGCAGGTGGAATTTGGTCATATGAATAAGGTTTTTGGTGATAATTTCTGAGATCTTTAGTGCACCCATCACCTGAGTAGTATACACTGTACTGAGTGTGTAGTCTCTGATGACATTTCTAGACACACCCTGTGCTAGAAGGAAACTCGCTGCCTTAAAGGGAAGGACCCAGTTGTGGCAGAATTCATCACCTGCTGACTAAAGAGCTCTTGAGTCCTGAATAATCAGCAGCAGTAACCAGGTAGTGCATAATGTGAGCCTTGGGTGATACTCTGAGATGTGCTGGCTTCAGGTGTGACCCAGCATATTCACAACTGTGGTGGCTACGAGGAAAAACTCCTTCTGAGAAAAGTAGAGGGAAGAATAAAGGGGACTTTGTCTTGCAGCTTAGGTACCAGCTCAGTCACAATGGGGAAGAACACCAAGTGGGCCCTTGGGGTCCCCGATTCCAGGCCTTGGCTCTTGGATGGCATTTCTAGACCTACGTTGGGCCAGAGGGCAGTCCACTGCACTGAAGAGTGAGTCCCAGGCCTGGTAGCATTTCACACAAGCTGATTGAAGAGCCCTTGAGCCTTAAATGAACATCAGGAGTACTGTCCATGGCCTCAGGTGGTGGTGGATATGGAGACAGACTTCCCTGGTTGGAGAAACAGGTGGAGGGGAGGGGGCAAAAGGACTTTGTCTTGTAGTTTTGGTGCCAACATAGCTACAGCAGAATAGAGTACCAGGTAGACTTTTAAAGTTTACAGCACAAGGCCCTGGATCCTGGACAGCAACTCTGGACCTGCCAGGGCCCAGGGGAACTTAGCACTCTGAAGAGAAGAACACAGACTGGCTGGTTTTGCCATCAGCTGATTGTAGAGCCCTAGGGCCTTGAGCAACCATAGGCAGTAGCCAGGTAGTGGTTGCATTGGGCCTTGGTAAGATCTAGTACCATGCTGGCTTCAGGTCAGATCCAGCATAGTCCCAGTGGTGGTAGCTCCAGGGGTGCTTGTGTCAGTGCTCCCCCAGCCTCAGGCAGCTCAGCACAGAGAGAGGGACTCCATTAGTTTGAGAGAAATAAGGGAAGCGAACAAGAGTCTCTGCTTGGTAACCCAGAGAATTATCTTTAAAAAAAACTATTTTTTATTTGTTTGAGACAGAGTCTCACTGTGTCTCCCAGGCTGGAGTATAATGGCATGGTCTCAGTTCATTGCAACCTCCATCTCCTGGGCTCAAGTTATCTTTCTGCCTCAACCTTCCAAGTAGATAGGACTTACGGGTGCAGACTACCATGCCTGGCTAATTTTTGTATTTTTTGTAGAGATGAGGTTTTGCTATGTTGCTCAGGCTGGTCTTGAACTCTTGGGCTCAAGCAATCCACCTGCTCAGCCTCCCAAAGTGCTGGAATTGCAGGTGTGAGCTACTAGCCTCAGAGAATTCTTCTGGCTCTTATCCAATACCATCAAGGCAGTACCTCTATAAATCTGTAAGAACCACAGCATTCCTGGGCTTGCAGTGCCCCCTAATGCGGACACAGCTACAGTAACTAGAAACTTAGATTACAAAAGCAAAGTCCCTTTGGATAGATGAAAAGCCTTCCCAAGAAGGAAGGGTACAAACAAGCCCAGACGGTGAAGACTACAATACCTAACTTTTCAATGTCTAGAAACTGACAAACATCCACAGACATCAAGATTATCTAGGAAAACATGACCTCACCAAATGAACTAAATAAGGCACCAGGAGCCAGCCCTGGAGAGAGAGAGATGTGTGACTTTTAAGACAGGTAATTCAAAATAACTTTTGAGAAAACTAAGAAATTCAAGATAACACAGAGAAAAAATTCAGAATCCTATGAGATAGATTTAACAAAGAAATTACAGTAATAAAAATAATCAAATAAATTCTGGAGTGGAAAAATGCAATTGACCTACTGGAGAATGCATCAGAGTCTGTTAATAGCAGAATGGATCAAACAGAAGAGAGAATTAGTGAGCTTGAAAGCTGGCTACTTGAAAGTACATGGTCAGAGGAGACAAAAGACAAAAAAATAAAAAACAATTAAAAGATCTAGAAAATAGCCTCAAAACGGCAAATCTGATAATTATTGAACTTATAGAGGAAGAAGAGAGAGAGAGATAGGGATAGAACATTTATTCAGAGAGATAATAACAGAGAACTTCCCAAACCTAGAGAAAGATATCAATATCCCAGTACAAGAAGGTTATCGAACACCAAGCAGATTTAACCCAAAGAAGACTACCTCAGGAGATTCAAAAAACTCACAAAGGTCAAGAATAAAGACAGGATCATAAAAGCAGCAAGAGAAAAGAAACAGATAACATACAATGGAGCTCCAGTACAACTGGCAACAGATTTTCAGTGGAACCCTTACAGGCCAAAAGAGAGTGGCATGACATATTTAAAATGCTGAAGGAAAAAAAATTACACTAGAATAGTATATCTGGCACAAAATATCCTTCAAATATGCAGGAGAAATAAAGACTGTCCCAGACAAACAAAAGGTGAGGTATTTTATCAATACCAGCCACATCCTATAAGAAATGCTAAAGGGAGTACTTCAATCTCAAAGGAAAGAATGGTAATGAGCAATAAGAAATAATCTGAAGGTACAAAATTCACTGGCAATAGTAAGTACACAGAAAAACACAGAACATTATAACACTGTAACTGTGGTGTGTAAACCATGCTAATCTTAACTAGAAAAATGAAAAGATGAACCAATCAAAAATAATAACTGCAACAACTTTTCAAGACATAAACCGTACAAGGAGGAATAAATAGAAACAATAAGTTAAAAAGCAGAGAGATGAAGTTAAAAAGCAGGGAGATGAAGTTAAAGTATAAAGTTTTTCTTTTTCTTTCTCTTTGAGATGGAGTCTCCCTCTATCACCCAGGCTGGAGTGTGGTGGCGCATCTCAGCTCACTGCAACGTCCACCTTCTGGGTTCAGGCAATTCTCTTGCCTCAGTCTCCTGAGTAGCTGGGATTACAGGTGCCTGCCACCACACTCAGCTAGTTTTTGTGTTTTTAGTAGAGATGGAGTTTCACCATGTTGGCGAAGTTGGTCTTAAACTCCTGACCTCTGATGAGCTGCCTGCTTCGGCCTCCCGAAGTGCTAGGATTACAGGCGTGAGTCACCACACGTGGCCTAGTTTTCTCTTTACAT
>NW_012099543.1:6051755-6052478 GCF_000951045.1 Mandrillus leucophaeus
AAAAAAAAAAAAGAAATAGAAAAAAATCCTAAAATTTATGTGGAACCACAAAAGACCCCAAATAGCCAATGCTATCCTAAGCAAAAAGAACAAAACTGGAGGAATCACATTACCTGACTTCAAATTATACTATAGAGCTATAGTAACCAAAACAGCATGCTGCTGGCATAAAAACAGACACATAGACCAATGGAGCAGAATAGAGAACCCAGAAACAAATTTGTACATCTACAACAAACTAATTTTCAACAAAGATGTCAAGACACACATTGGAGAAAAGACAGTCTCTTCAATAAATCACGCTGGGAAAAAACACACGTGCATGTTTGCATTATTATTGCATGCACGCATTATTCACATGCAGAAGAATGAAACTAGACCCCCATCTCTTGTCATACACAAAAGTAAAATCAAAGTGGATTAAAAACTTAAATCTAAGACCCCAACTATGAAACTACTAAAAGAACTTTGGGAAAAGTTCTTTTAAAACTTTGGGGAAAATCTCCAGAACATTGGTCTAGTCAAAGATTACTTCAGTAATACCCCATAAGTGTAGGCAGCCAAAGCAAAAGTGGACAAATGGGATCACATCAAGAAAAAAAGCTGCACAGCAAAGGAAACAATCAACTAAGTGAAAAGACAACCCACAGAATGGGAGAAAATATTTGCAAAGTACCCAACTAACAAAGTTTTTTTCTTTTCTTTTCTTTTTTTTTTTTTTTT
>NW_012099543.1:6053579-6057491 GCF_000951045.1 Mandrillus leucophaeus
GACTACAGGCGCCCGCCACCACGCCCGGCTAGTTTTTTGTATTTTTAGTAGAGACGGGGTTTCACCATGTTAGCCAGGATAGTCTCGATCTCCTGACCTCGTGACCCACCCGCCTCGGCCTCCCAAAGTGCTGGGATTACAGGCTTGAGCCACCGCGCCCGGCTGGGTTATAAGATATTATTTGCAAACCTTACGGTAACCTCAAATCTAAAAACATATAATAGATACACAAAAAATAAAAAGCAAGAAATTAAAACATATCACTAGAGAAAATCGCTTTCACTAAAAGGAATACAGGAAGGAAAGAAAAGACCACAAAACAAACAGAAATCAAATCATAAAGTGGCAGGAAAAGTCCTTACTTATCAATGATAACATGGAATGTAAATGAACTAAACTCTTCAACCAAAAGACATGGAATGGCTAAATGGATTAAAAAAGAAAGACCCAATGATCTGTTGCCTACAAGAAGCCATTTGCATTGAAATGGTTTGGAAATAAAGGGATGGAAAAAGATACTGCATGCAAATAGAAACCTAAAAAGATCAGGAGTAACTATACTTATATTAGACAAAATAGATTTCTATACAAAGTAAAAAAATAGAGAAAAAGAAGACCCTTATATAATGGGTCAATAAAGAATAAATAAAGCAAAAGGGCATACTAATTGTAAATATATATGCAGCCAACACTAGGGCACACAGATATATAAAGCAAATGTTATTAAAGCTAAAGAGAGACACAGACCCCAGTACAATAATAGCTGGAGACTTTAAGATTCCACTTTCATCATTGGACAGCTCTTCCGGACAGAAAATCAACAAAGAAACATCAGACTTAATCTGCACTATAGAGCAAATGGACCTAATAGATATTTACATACTATTTCATTCAGTGGCTGCAGAATACACATTCTTCTCAGCACATGGATCATTCTCAAGGATAGACCATATGTTAGGCCACAAACAAAGCTTGAAATATTCAAAAAAATTTAAAATAATATCAAGCATCTTCTCTGACCACAATGGAATAAAACTTGAAATCAATAGCAAGAGGAATTTTTTGAAACTATTGAAAAACATAGAAGTTAAACAATATGCTTCTGATGACCAGCAGGTCAGAGAGGAGATTAGGAGGGAAATTGAAAAGTTTCTTGAAACAAATGATAATGGGAACACAATATACCAAAACCTTTGAGATACAGCAAAAGCAGTGCTAAGAGGGAATTTTATAGCTATAAGTTCCTATATCAAAAAAGAATAAAAACTTCAAGTAAACAACCTAATAATGCATCTCAAAGAACCAGAACAGCAAGAGCAAACCAAACCCAAAGTTAGTAGAATAAGAAATAATGAAGATCAGAGCAGAAATAAATGAGATTAAAATGAAGAAAACAATATAAAAGATTAATGAAAGTTTTTTTAAAGATAAAGAAAATTGATAAACCTTCAGCCCAACTAAGAAAAAAAGAAAGAAGATCCAAATAAATAAAATCAGAGATGAAAGAGGAGACATTCCAGCTGATAACGCAGAAATTTAAAGGATCGTTAGAAACTACTATGAGTAACTATATACCAATTAATTTTAAAACTTAGAAGAAATGGTCAACTTCCTAGATCCATACAACATACCAAGATTGAAGCATAAAGAATTATAAAACCTGAACAGGCCAATAATAAGTAATGAGATTCAAGCTGTATCTGTTATCCCTTTGAATAAATATACCCCTGTCTCTCTCTCTTCTTCCTCTTTAAGGCCAACAGTTCTTACATTTGCCATTTTGAGGCTAATTCCTAGATCCCCTAAGCATATTTTATTGTTTTTTATTCTTTTGTCTACTCTGGCTGTGTATTTTCAAATAGCCTGCCTTCAAGCTCACTATTTTTTTTCATCTGTTTGATTCATTCTGCTATTAAGAGACTCTTAATTCAGTCTTCAGTATGTCAACTGCATTTTTTCCACTCCAGAATTTCTATTTGATTATTTTTATTATTGCAGTTTCTTTGTTAAGGCTCCCAGTGAAGAAAAGCTCGAGACCCAATGGTTTCACTGCTGAATTTCACCAAACATTTAAAGAAGAGCCAGTACCAATCCTACTGAAAGTATTCCAAAAAATAGAAGTGGAAAGAGTAGCTTCTTTTTTTTTTGGAGCTGGAGTCTTGCTCTGTTGCCCAGGCTGGAGTGTGGAGTGCAGTGGTGCAATCTCAGCTCACTGCACCTCCACCTCCTGGGTTCAAGCAATTCTCCTGCCTCAGCTTCCCAAGTATCTGGGACTACAGGCGTATGCCACCACTCCCAGCTATTTTTTTTTTTTTTGTATTTTTAGTAGAGACAGGGTTTCATCATGTTGCCCAGGCTGGTTTTGAACTCCTGAGCTCAGGCAATCCACCCACCTCGGCCTCCCAAAGTGCTAGGATTACAGGCGTGAGCCACTGTGCCTTGCCGAATATTTTCAAACTCATTCTCTGAGTCCAGTATTACCCTGATACCAAAGCTAGATGAAAATACATCCAAAAAAAAAAAAAAAAAAAAAGAAAAAAGAAAACTCTGCTTGGTGTAGTGGCTCATGCCTGTAATCCCAACAATTTGGTAGGCCAAGGCAGTAGGATCACTTGAGCTTAGGAATTTGAGATCAGCCTGGGAAGCATGGTGTAACTTTGTCTCTACCCAAAAAATACAAAAATTAGCTAGATTTGGTGGCATGTGCCTGTAGTCCCAGCTACTCTGGAAGCTGAAGTGGAAGGATCACTTGAGCCTGTGAGATTGAGGCTGCAGTGAACCATGATTATGTTACTGCACTCCAGCCCGGGTGACAGAGTGAGACCCTCTCTCAAAATGAGAAAACAAGAGAAAATAAAAAAAGAAAAGAAAGAGAGAGAGAAAGAAAGAGGGCAATATCACTGATGAACATTGAGGAAAAAAATCCTCAATGAAATACTAGCAAGCCAAATTCAACAATGCATTAAAAAGATCATTTATCACCACCAAGTGGGATTTGTCCCAGTATGCACGGATGGTTCAACATATGCAAGTCAATCAATGTTATACATCATATCAGCAGAATGAAGGACAAAAACCATATGATCATTTCAATTGGTGCTGAAAAGCATTTGAGAAAATTTAATATCCTTTCATGATAAGAATCTTTAAAAAATTGGGTACAGAAGGAACATACCTCAACATAATAAAAGTCATATATAACAGACTCACAGCTAGTATGATACTGAATGGGGAAAAATGGAAGACTTTCCTCTTAAGATCTAGAACACAACAAGAATGCCCATTTTCACCACCGTTATTTGATATTGTACAGGAAGTCCTAGCTACAGAAATCAAACAAGAGAAAAAAATAAAGGGCATCCAAATTGGAAAGGCAGAAGTCAAATTATCCTTGTTTGCAGATTATATGATCTTATATTTACAAAAATCCAAAGACTCCACAAAAGAACTATTGGAACTGATAAATTTAGTAAAGTCACAGGATTCAAAATCAACATACGAAAGTCAGTAGCATTTCTATGTGCCAACAGCAAACAATCTGAAAAAAAAATCAGGAAAGCAACCCCATTTACAATAGCTACATATAAAATTAAATATTTAGGAATTAACCAAAGAAGTGACAGATCTCTACAATAAAAACTATAAAACACTGATGAAAAAATCGAAGAGGACACCAGAAAAGTGGAAAGAGATTCCACGTTCATGAATTGGAAGAATCAATATTGTTAAAATGTTCATACTACCCAGAGCAATCTATAGATTCAATGCAATCTGTATCAAAATACCAATGACATTCTTCACAGAAATAGAAAAAAATCGGCCGGGCGCGGTGGCTCAAGCCTGTAATCCCAGCACTTTGGGAGGCCGAGGCGGGTGGATCACGAGGTCAGGAGATCGAGACTATCCTGGCTA
>NW_012099543.1:6058526-6070396 GCF_000951045.1 Mandrillus leucophaeus
TATTTTTAGTAGAGACGAGGTTTCTCTATGTTGGTCAGGCTGGTCTTGAACTCCTGACCTCAGGCGATCCGCTCACCTCGGCCTCCCAAAGTGCTGGGATTATAGGCGTGAAACGCTGCTTCCGGCCCTAACAAAGTGTTAATAACCAGAATATATAAGAAGTTCAAACAACTGTACAGGAAAAAAAAAATTGAATAATTTGATTTAAAAATGGGCAACAGATTTGAATAGACATTTCTCAAAAGAAGACATACAAATGGTGAACCGGTATGTGAAAATGTGAAAAGGTGATCATTATCATTGATCATTAGAGAAATACAAAATGAAACTACAATGAGATATAATTTCACCTCAGTTAAAATGGCTTTTACTGAAGGGAAGCATGTTTTGGTCTGGATAGGAGTATTAAAAGATGTTAAATTGGTACTTTATTTTGGGTATTTGTTTTGAAAGACATCACAAAGGTGAAGAATAATATAACAGATATCAAGTGTCCTCTAATGAAATTCTTTATTTTCTCTCCTCCCCTGCATTTTTGGGGATGGTGGTAGTATTGGAGGATTTTCAGAAGAAACAAGCTAACCCTATTGCCATTTGTCTTGTGTCACAAAAGAGGGGTGGGCCGGGGAGTGTACTGATTAACCCTATAACTTAGAAACACGGATTCCTGTGGAGGACAAACCCTAATATATCTTGAAGAATAACAGAATAGATAAAAGAGAGCTCAATCTGGCCATAAATCCCTTGTCCAGTGCCATCAATTGCCATGAGAAATTCCCTGATGAGGCACCTGCCTCTTTTCCAGACAATTCTGTTTCCTGGATTCTGGAGGCTTTCTACCACTGAAGAATTCTGCCTCCTTGTTGGATAGTGCATTGGTCAGGGTTTTCGTTGTATGTGACAGAAGCCAGCTCTAACAGATACAAGCAAAAAATAATTTATAGAAATACGTCAGAAAAAGAAAAGAAGTTATACTGGGTAGTTCACAGAGACACCAGGAAGCCAGGAGAACCAGGCTGGGGCTGTGAAGGTGGAAAATGTGCGCTTGATTATGCCACTAAACTAGTCCAGGGATATGCCTGGGACATCCTTGGGAGCTTGAGGCTTGCAGTGTGTGCTGGTGACACTTGTGCTTGTGGACTCTGGTGTCACACCTTATGGTGCCATTGGAAGAAGGTGTTTTCTTTATTGCTTTTCTCAAATTTGGATGAGGTGAATCTAACTCCACAAGGTGGTGTAACAGGGGCAATGTAATGCCATTGAACATCTCATTGAACATCTTTCTGAAGCGTCCATTTTACTTGAATGTTTCATGCAAAAAATTATATTAAAAAATTAATATACACACTAGAAATGGCTTTTATTCAAAAGTCAGACAATAACAAACGCTGCAAGGATGCAGAGAAAAGGGAACTCTTGTACATCTTTTGTGGAAATGTAAATTAGTACAATCACTATGGAGAACAGTTTAGAAGTTTCTCAAAAACCTAAAAGTTGAGCTAACATATGATCCTGCCATTCCACTGCTGGGTATATACCCAAAAGAAACGAAATCAATATATCAAAGAGATATCTGCGCTCCTGTGTTTATTGCAGCACTATTCACAATAGCTAAGATTTGGAAGCGACCTGTGTCCATCAACAGACAAATGGATAAAGGAAATTTGGTACTTATACACAGTGTAGTACTTTTCAGCCATAAAAAAGAATGAGATTCTGTCATTTGCCTTTACATGGTAGGAACTGGAGTTCATTATGTAAGTGAAATAAGACTGTCACAGAAAGACAAACTTCACATTTTCTCGCTTATTTGTGTGAACTAAACAAAACAATATGACTCATGGAGATAGAGAGTAGAAGGATGTTTACCAGAGGCTGTGAAGGGTAGTGGGAGGGTGTGTGTAGGAGGAAGTGGGAATGGTTAATGGGCACAAAAAATAGAAAGAATGAGTTAGACAGTATTTGCTAGCACAACAGAGTGAGTATAGTCAATAATAATTTAATTATACATTTATAAATAATTAAAAGAGTCTATTTGGACTGACACTAAGAATAAATGCTTGAAGGGCTGGATACCCCATTTACCCTGATGTGATTGTTACACATTGTATTTCTGTATCAAAATATCTCATATAGCCCATAAATATATGTGCCTACTTTGTACCCACAAAAATTAAAAATATAAAAAATTATCCCTCTCACAAAACACGATTATCACTGTATTAGTCTGTTTTCATGCTGCTGGTAAAGACATACCCAAGACTGGGCGATTTACAAAAGAAAGAGATTTAACGGACCCACAGTTCCACGTGGCTGGGGAGGCCTCATAGTCATTTTGGAAGGCGAAGGGCACATCTTACATGGCAGCAGACGAGAAGAGAGCTTGTGTAGGGAGACTCCCATTTTTAAAACCATCAGATCTCGTGAGACCCACTCACCATCACGAGAACAGCTCAGGAAAGACCTGACTGTGAGGAAGAGTTCCTTGGTGGATTCAACCACCTCCCACTGGGTCCCTCCCACAACACGTGGGAATTCAAGATGAGATTTGGGTGGGGACACAGCCAAACCACATCAATTACTAATAAAAATAACTCCTTGAAGTAATAATTTATCTAGTAAATATTTAAAATTTCTTTCTTATCTCTTTTTTAAAATAATTTTTTGAGCAAATGAGGTTGCTCTCCCTTAGTTGATCTAACTCTTACATGTCTTTTGACCAATAGATTCCCCTCCTCTTCATCTTCCTTTTTCGCTTTCCTGTCATTTATTTATTTATTTATTTATTTATTTCCTTGCAAATTATTTGTGGAAGCAAGTGGTTGTTTGTGCTACAGAGATTCTGAGAGATTATACTTTGCTGATTGTATCACCTGTTTGACTTATTCTTTGATCTACATGTTTTCTGTGCATGGATTATTAGAGCTATGTTCAGTTTATTATTTTTCTTTTGGCAAGACAAAATTGTGGTGTTACTAGAAACCTTCTGAAAAAAAATTAATGTAATTTACTTTGCCACAAGCAGAAATATTGAGGAAAAATATTTAGAAATATGAATACAACCACTCTACTTGCGAGGTAAATACATTTATCTCAAAGTGGACACAGCCTGCACAAGTTGATCTTGGAAATGTTACTTGCCTTTAATTATTTCCTGTTTATTCTAAAGATCTGTTCTTAACATATTCTTCTTCTAAAAAACCTATATAAAAATCAGTCATACAAAAGAACACATATGTTACATAATAAACTTTAAATAAGAATAATAAAACATCCACCCCTATGCTTATCTTCCCGTTAAGGAACTAGAATGTTGCCAGTGTCTTTGATTAAAGACAGGCCAGGCACAGTGGCTCATGCCTGTAATCCCAACACTTTGGAAGGTCGATGTGGGCAGATACTTGAGCCCAAGAGTTCAAGACCAGCCTGGGTAAAATGGCAAAATCCTGTCTCTACAAAAAAATACAAAAATTAGCCAGGCACGGCAGTGGCATGCACCTGTAGTCCCAGCCACTCAGGAGGCTGAGGTGGGAGGATTTCTTGAGCCCAGGAGGTCAAGGCTGCAGTGAGCTGTGAAGCTATGATCATGCCACTGTACTCCAGCCTGGGCAATGGAGTGAGACCGTGTCTCAAAAAAAAAAAAACAAAAAACAAAAAAAAGATTAAACACTTAATAGCCAAATACAAATGGTAGACCTCATTTTGATATTCATTTGAATACATCAATCAGTTGAAAAATTGGTAGAGACAGTGTGTTAAATTTGAATATGGGTTAGCTATTGAATGTTGCAAGGAAATTTCATTAAATTTGGCAAATGTGATAATGATGTTATGGTTATATTTTCAAAAATTCATGTAACTCTAGAAATATATTCTGAGTTATGTTAGGGAAATTACATAATGTCTGAGATTTGCTTTAAATATTTTAGCAAAAGAGGAGGAGGAGAAGAAAGGAGGATAGAAGAAGGAAGGGGGCAAATTCTTGATAGTTATAAAATCTAGGTAATTGAGATACAGGGATTCAGTATAGTATTTCCTCTACTTTTGTGGCATGTTTGAAGGTTTTTTTTTAAAAATCATAATCATTCTATTCCCCATCTCCTCTTTCAATCCCATCTCTTCTCCCAGAAAACCCTTCCTATCCTTTGCCTTTTCCACATACCTGCGAAGCCAGAACAACCCCCTATTCCTTACTCTTGGATACTCTGTGCTTCTACATGATATTCCTGCTGCCAGTATTCCCTACAACCACCACAAAAACTCCTAGAGACCCTTCAAAGCCCAGCTCTCCTATTAACCTTCCTATTCCCCAAACGTGCCAAGCTGAATTCTACCTCAGAGTGTCTGCATTTTCTGTTCCTTTTGCCTAGTATACTTTTTCTCTAGACTTTCACATTACCCTCACTCCATTCATGAACCTGTTTAAATATCACCCCAGCAAAAATGTTGAGCCTGCCCCTGTCTTCTTCCCTCCATAAACCTCTCTATCCTACCTTATTATAACCAACTGGAATCATATATATTGATTTGTGTTTGTTTACTGTCTGTCTCCCCCCACTAGAAAGTCAGTCCCATGAGAGTGTGACTGCTTTGTTGACTTGGTAGCATATTCACAGTCCCAAAACAGTGCCAGGAGCACAGCAAGAACACAATAAATATGTGTTGAATTAATGAATGAATGAATGTCATTCTTCTGTGAAGTTATTCTTGACCCTTTTAACTGAATTTGGCACATCATTTGTACCCTTCTGGCCCTTTTTCTTTGTTCATATCTTGGTATTTTAAATTTAATTGTTAATATATCTCTAGCTGACTAATACGAGTTTCTTGAGGAAGGAGTGGTGTTTTATTCATCATGATGACTCTGACAGTGCCAAGCAGATAGTAGAGGATCAGCAATTACATAATGAATAAAAGAAGGAAAATTTTAGAGCTTCACAATTCTGGTTTGCTTCATCCTTAGTATTATTTCCTACACCACAATTGTGGGAAGATAGACATGAGATTTTGAGTTCCAGAAATGCTAAACTAAACTGATCATCTTCTAGCATCTTAGAAAAGAAACTTTGACTTTACCATCATGTTTGTTTCTATTGGGTGCATGCATACTATGGTCCTGTGTTAAATATTTACAAAACAAGAGATTAGGAAATGTGTGCATGTGTGTAATTTTCCTGAGGCCTCCTCTGCCATGCAGAACTGTGAGTCAATTAAACCTCTTTTCTTTATAAATTACCCAGTCTCGGGTAGTTCTTTATAGCTGTGTGAAAACAGACTATTCATAAGTGACACTTCATAAGTGGTCTTGGATGCTGCATGTGTTTCATGTCATGAAGCATATATTTTTGGTTGCCCTACTTTAATGATGCAAAGATTCCTCATTGAAATTCACATGACACTGTTTCCCTCGTATATAAGTTCACCATGAAACGTTCATTTATTTTTTTCACCAGCTGTTTTATTAAAAGTTGTAAATGCTTTTTCTTATTTTTCCATCCACATTTTAAGCTATAAACATTTTGTAGAGAAGTGTCATTCTTTAGTTGTACCCCTTTGGTTATCCAAAATAAACTTCACAAAAAAGGTTAGATAATTTCTCAATTCTTTCCCTAAAATTCTGCCTTAGAAAGAGTGTTTAGGGAACACCGCATGTTCTCACTCATAAGTGGGAATTGAACAATAAGAACACTTGGACACAGGATGGGGAACATCACACACCGATGCCTGTCATGGGGTGGGGCGGCGGGAGGGATAACATTAGGAAATATACCCAATCTAAAATACGAGGTAATGCATGCAGCACACCAACATGGCACATGTATGCGTATGTAACAAACCTGCATGTTGTGCACATGTACCCTAGAACTTAAAGTTTAATAACAAAAAAAAGGAAGAGTGTTTGGGGTCTCAGTTACTGCCAGTGGTGACCAGTGTTCTGTCTTCTCTCTCATACACATTAAAAACTCATGTGTTTTTATATATTCATGTGTATGAACCAATACAGTTATTATCAAACTATTTTTCAATGGTGATAATAATGAGCTTTTCTGGGATTAAAAAAAGAATGATATGGATTTCGAGGAAATAGGAAATTACTAGGTAGAAGAAGTTAAAATTCTGCATACAAAAATGCTGAGATGGCATGGAGGGAATTGGTCGTCTCTCTTTATTACCAATAGAACTGCACTGAGACTCTCTATACGATCAAAGATGTTTAAACTCCAGGTAATGCCTAGTTGCTTTCACAGGTATTTGATGCAACATAGATAAATCATAAGAGAAACTAACATTGTCCTTTGGGGCTGATTCTGAGGAAGAAATAGGGAAAATAGTAAAGATAGTGAAGGGAAAGCTGAAGTGCTATATACCAAAAAAATGGAGATTAAAGTTCTGCTCACATATTGTACTGTCCACCACAGTCTAGAACAAAATTCCATTTCCAAATGAAATGATCCATATACAGGCCATTAGAGTTATGAAGAATATTTCCTTTGAATAATACAACATAGACCATTGGATCCTAGACATCATGTCCTGAATTTCTCATTTCACCAATGTGGAAACTGAGGCTACAAGATATTATTAATAATAATTCACACAATAAAAGGACAATTTTCCTGAAAAAATTATCTCCTCTACTAGATTTTTCCCATCAGCATAAAAGGTACTGTTATTTCCCTTCTTTTAAAACACATACACATACCTCTTGATTCTAGTTCTCCCCATAGGTTTATAGATAAACTGGAAATAGTTCCTGGGCTCTGACCTCCTTATTCTATACCTAATATTCCATTTATTTCACCACTTGTCTGTCTAATGCAAACCTCAAACTTAACATGGCCATAACAGAACTCTTAATTTTTCTCCTCAGTCTTCACCTCCAGCTCTTCACATCCTAGCAACAACATCATTTTTGCAGTTGCTTAGCCCAAATATATTTGGGTTATCCTTGGCTCTTTCCCACTTCATATCCTTTCCACTGGGCAACCCTGCACTATGTACCTTTCCAATATTCTAGAAACTTTTTGCCGCCTTTGCTGTTTCCATCATGGTCTGAGCCACCATCATTTCTCACTACAGTTGAAAAACCTGTTAATACATTCTCTCTATCCATTACATTCTACTCTCAACACAGCTGTCAATGATCTTTACAAAAGTCATATTGTTTCACTGCTTTGCTCAAGAGTCTCTCATGGTCTCTTACCTCACACTGAGTAAAACGCAAAGTCATTATAATGACCCACAAGGCCCTGTTTAATCTGACTCCTGTTACTTTTCTGACCTCATCTGCTCCTCTGCCCGTCTGATTACTGTCCTTTGGTCACACTTACCTCCCTACTTATCCTAGACTGCTTGCTCCGTCTTCTTGCACACATTCACTCCTCTATCTCTGGTTCTTTTTCTCCAAATACCTGGTTGGATGTCTTCCATATTTCTCTTGTCCTCATCCATCACCTATTCAGTGAAGCCCTACCTGATTGCTCTGTTTAAAATCTTCATCCCTATCCCTTATCAATAATTAGCTCTCTCTTCCACTTTAGTTTTTCTTCCATTAAATTTATCATCTTCTGCTACATAAAACTCAAACAAATGAAATCAATAATCTACTGAAAAAAGTCCACTGATATGGCAGCTTTATGTGGTTAAATAAACAATTTGTTTACTTGCTGTATTTCCCACTGGAATGTAAACTCTGTACTACTCATTAGTGTCTGGTATAAAATAAGCATTCAATAATTGTTGGCTGAATTAAATACCTAGGAATACATTAAGCAAAGGAGGTGAAAGATATCTACAAGGAAAACTACAAAACACTGATGAAAGAAATCATAGGTGACACAAACAAATAGAAAAAATCCCATGCTCATGAATCGGAAGCATCAATATCATTAAAGTGACAATAGTGCCCAATGCAATCTACAGATTCAATGCAATCCCTATAAAGTTACCAATGTCATTCTTCATAGATTTAGAAAAAAATAATTCTAAAGTTCATATGAAACCAAAAAAGGGCCAGAATAGCAAAAGCAATCCTAAGCAAAAAGAATAAAGCTAAATGCATCACATTACCTGACTTCAGATTATACTACAAGGCTGTAGTAACTAAAACAGCATGGTACTATTACAAAAATAGACACATAGATCAGTGAAAACAGAATAGAGAACTCGGAAATAAAGCCACATGTCTACAACCAGCTGATTTTTGACAATGTCAACAAAAATAAACAATTACGAAAGGACACTGTATTCAATAAATGGTGCTGGGAAGATTGGCAGAAGAATAAAACTAGACCCCTATCTCTCACCATATACAAAAATTAATTCAAGATGGATTAAAGGCCTAAATATAAGATCTGAAACTATAAAAATTCTAGAAGAAAACCTAAGAAAAACTCTTAGACATTGGCCTGTGCAAAGAATTTATGACTAAGATCCCCAAAACAAATGCAACAAAAACAGAAAGAGAAATGGAATTCAATTAAACTAAAAAGCTTCTGCACAGCAAAATAAATAACCAACAGAATAAACAGACAATCTACAGAATTGGAGAAAATATTTGCAAATTATGCCTCTGACAAAGGACTAATATGCAGAGTCTGCAAGGAACTTAGTTAACAACAACAACAACAACAAACAACAACAAAACCAATAATCCCCTTAAAAAAGAGCAAAGGATGGGAATAGACATTTCTCAAAAGAAGACATACAAACGTCCAACAAACATATGAAAAAATACTCAACATTAATCATCAGAGAAATGCAAATTAAAACCACAATGAGATATCATCTCACATCAGTCAGAATGACTACTATTAAAAAGTCAAAAAACAACAGATGTTGGCATGGATGCAGGAAAAAACCTTATACACTGTTAATGAGAATGTAAATTGGTACAACATCTGTGGAAAACAGGATGGCAGTTTCTCAAAGAACTAAATGTAGAACTCCATTTGACCTAGCAATTCCACTGGATATCTACCCAAAGAAAAATTATTATATAAGAAGACACCTGCACTTTTATGTTTACTGTGGTACTGTTCACAACAGCAAAGTCATGGAATCAACCTAAGGGTCCATCAACATATGATTGGATAAAGAAAATTTTATATATATATATGTAAAATTTATGTAATGTAATATATATAATTTATGTAATGTAATACACACACACACACCGTGGAATCCTATGTAAGTGTCAAAAAGAATGAAATCGTGTTCTTTGCAGCAACATGGATGGAGCTAGAGGCCATTATCCTATGTGAATTAATATGGAAACAGAAGATCAAATACCACATGTTCTCACTTTTAAGTGGGAGCTAAACAATGGGCACACAAGGACACAAAGATGGAAATAATAGATACTCGGGACTCCAAAAAGGGGAGAGGTTGAGAGTTGGGGTAAGGGTTAAAAGATTACTTATTGTATACAATGTTCACTATTTGGTCGAGGGGTATACTGGAAGCCCAAACCTCATCATTGTGTAGTATATCCATGTAACAGATTTGCACATGTACCCCTGAATCCAAATTAAAAAAAAAATCAAAAACCAAATTATTGGCTAAATGACTGAATGAATAAATGGTCAATCTGGAGACTTCTATTATGTAGAAAAGAAAGAAAATAAACTCAATAGTAAAGCTGGACATAATTTATATTGAGACTTTTTGATAAATGATTTGAATACCTTGGAAAGAAGAGATTCTTGTCCTGAAATAACCTATTTTATTTCCTTCAAGACTATGGCATCTTTCTCATTTTCTGACTTTTAAAGAATTCTCCAAAGTTTATGGATTTAGATATCAGTGAGGGATGGATTTCAGATGTCAGGGCAGAGTGCTGACTAGCTTATTAAATCTATTCACTTCTTGTTCCATTGCAATGAGCCCTGATTTTAAACGGTGAGGCAAAGTGTACAGCTAAGACACCAAATTTTATAGCTTTTGATAACTAGATTTGGCCAATGAAATGTAAGTGGAAGATGTTTCCAAGAGCTCTTTAAATCAAGCTACCTTGATTGGAAACATTCTGTTTGCATTTCTCCTCCCCTCCCCCTTTTTTCCAATCTAAAGTTAAAAAAATATTTCCAGGAGTTTCAGCAATCCTGTTGAATTAGGAGGTAACCTGAGGATGAAAGCCTTTTCTCAAGAGGCAAAATACAAAGATGAAGGAAATATGGCCTAATGATTGATGTCACAGAGCTGCCATTCATATTCTGGACTGTTCATCTGGGCATCTCTTATATGCAAAAAAGGCCATATATTTTTTCTCAGCTACTGTTTTTGATTTTTGTTTTGAGACAGGGTCTCACTCTGTCACACAGGCTGGAGTGCAGCGGCATGATCACAGCTCACTGCAGCCTTGACTCCCCAGGCTCAGGTGATACTCCTGCTTCAGTCTTCTGAGTTGTTGGCACTACAGGTGCACACTACCACATCTGGTGATTGGTTTGGCTGTGGACCCCCACTCCCTAAGGCACATCTTGAATTGTAGTTCCCACAATCCCCAAGTGTTGTGGGAGGGACCCTGTAGGAGGTAATTGAATCATGCTGGTGTTTTTACCGATGCTGTTCTCATGATAGTGAAAAAGTCTCATGAGATCTGATGATTTTATAAAGGGCAGTTCCCCTGCACATGCTCTCTTGCCTGCTGCCATGTAAGACATGCCTTTCTTCTTTCTTTGCCTTCCACTATGATTGTGAGGCCTTCCTAGCCATGTGGAACTGTGAGTCCATTAAATCTCTTTTTCTTTATAAATTACCCAGTCGTGGGTATTTCTTCATAGCAGTATGAAAATGGACCAATACAGTAAATTGGTACTGGTAGAGTGGGGTGCTGCTATAAAGATACATAACAATGTGGAAATGACTTTGGAACTGTGTGACAGGCAGAGGTTGAAGCAATTTGGAGGACTCAGTAGAAGACAGGAAAATGTGGGAAAGTGGAACTTTCTAGAGTCTTGGAGGACTCAGAAGACAGGAAGATGTGGGAAAGTATGGAACTTCCTAGAGACTTCTTGAGTAGCTTTGACCAAAATGCTGATAGTGATATGAACAATAAAGTCCAGGCTGAGTGGTCTCAGATGGAGATGAAGAACTTTTTGGGAACTAGAATAAAGGTCACTCTTGATATGCAAAGAGACTAGTGTTATTTTGCCCCTGCCCTAGAGATCTGTGGAACTTTGAACTTGAGAGAGATGATTTGGGGTATCTGATGGAAGAAATGTCTAAGTGGCAAAGTGTTCAAGACGAAGCAGAACATAAAAGTTTGAAAAATTTGCAGCCTGATGATGCAGTAGAAAAGAAAAACCCATTTTCTGGGGAGAAATTCAAGCTGGCAGCAGAAATTTGCATAAGTAATGAGAAGCCAAATGCTAATCACCAAGACAATGGGGAAAATGTCTGCAGGACATGTCAGAGACCTTCCTGGCAGTCCCTTCCATTACAGGTCCAGAGGTCTAGGAGGAAAAAAAGGGTTTCCCGGGCTGGGTCTGGGGCTCCCCTGCTACATGCAGTCTCAGGACTTGGTGCCCTGTGTCCCAGCTGCTTCCGCTGTGGTTAAAAGGGGCCAAAGTACAGCTCAGGCTGTGGCTTTGGAGGATGCAAGCCCCAAGCCTTGGCAGCTTCCACATGGTGCTGGTCCTGTGGATGGGCAGAAGACAAGAATTGAGGTTTGGGAACCTCCACCTAGATTTCAGAGAAAGTATGGAAATACCTGGATCTCGAGGCAGAAATTTGCTGCAGGGGCAGGGCAATCCTGGAGAATCTCTGCTAAGACAGTGTGCAGAAGGGAAATATGGGCTGGGAGCCCCCACACAGAGTCCCTACTGGGGCACTGCCTAGTGGAGCTGTGAGAAGAGGGTCACTGTTCT
>NW_012099543.1:6071362-6073449 GCF_000951045.1 Mandrillus leucophaeus
TTTTTTTTTTTTTTTAGTGCGAGGCAGTTCTGTTACTCATAGCTGATTGCAGCTCTTTATTTATTTTAATTTTTAATTTTTTTGTTATTTGGTTTTATTTCATAGTCATAAAGTTAACTCTGCAATCCAGCTAGGCATGGAAGGGAACAAGGAAAACATGGAACCCAAAGGGAACTGAAGCAAGAGCACAAATATTCTAGGATACTGTGAACAAATCGGGTGGAGAGGTGCTCACCTGAAAGAAAGAATGGTCTGGTGGTTAAGATAAAACACAAGTCAAACTTGTTAGAATTGTCCATAGTCTGCAATGGTAATCTTCTTGCTGGTATTGGCATTTCTGAACTCAAAGCGCTCCATGGCTTCCACAATATTCTTGCCTTCTTTTACCTTGCCAAAGACCACAGGCTTGCCATCCAGTCACTCAGTCTTAGCAGTGCAGATGAAAAACCGGAAACCGTTTGTGTTGGGTACAGCATTTGCCATGGACAAAATGCCAGGACCTGTATGCTCTAGGATAAAGATCTCGTCATCAAATTTCTTACCAGTCATCAAATTTCTCCCCACAGATGGATTTGCCACCAGTGCTATTATGGCATATGAACTCGCCACACTGACACATAAACCCTGGAATAATTCTGTGAAAGCAGGAACCCTTATAACCAAATCCTTTCTCTCCAGGGCACAAAAGTTTTCTGCTGTCTTTGGAATCTTGTCTGCAAACAGCTCGAAGGAGACGCAGCCCAAGGGCTCGCCATTGACGGCAGTGTCGAAGAACACGGTGAGGTTGACCATGGCTGATAGTATGGAGTTCCCAGTGGTGGTGGCATCTGCAAGGCCTGCAGTTCTTAACAAAAAGAATGGTGTTGTCATGTTAAAAAGAAAATTCAGAAAGTGTACCTAACAGAAAATATGAAACATTTAGAAGAAATTCTACCTTACCTATTTGTGTACATAAGTCATACCCAGTACTAAAATATCTCAAGAAAATGGTTGGAGAAACTCCTGATTACAGATAAGTTTCTAACTTACATATGAAAAGGTCAATTTATGGCATAGCTTCTATTCTTTTTCTTTTCACAGCTTTATTGATGTATGTTTTATATAGCATAAAATTCATCCATTTTAAGTGTACCATTCAATTTAGTATATTCACAGAGTTGTGCAACCATTTCCAATTTAACTTTAGAACTTTTTTTTTTGAGATGGAGTTTCACTCGTGTTGCCCAGGCTGGAGTGCAATGGCATGATCATGGCTCGCCACACCCTCTGCCTTCTGGGTTCAAGCGATTCTCCTGCCTCAGCCTCCTGAGTAGCTGGGATTACATGCATGTGCTACCACGCCTGGCTAATTTTGTATTTTTAGTAGAGACGGGGTTTCTCCAACACTCTAAAGAGAAACCTCATACCCTTTACAAACCTATTTTCCATTTCTTACCCTTACCTTAAAACCCTTTGCCTCCAGCCCTGGACCTAGCCATAGCTCCTGATGAGGACTAATTTACTTTCCATCTCTATGGATTTGCCTATTCTGGACATTTTACATACATGAATCCATATCATATGTAGTATTTTTGTGACTGACTTCTTTTTCTTAGAATACGTTTTCAAGGTTTATCCATGTAGAATGTAACAATACTTCATTTTATTATTATTATTATTATTTTTATTTTTATTATACTTTAAGTTCTAGGGTACTTGTGCACCATGTGCACGTTTGTTACATATGTATACATGTGCCAGGTTGGTGTGTTGCACCCATTAACTCGTCATTGACATTAGGTATATCTCCTAATGCTATCCTTTCCCCTCCCTCTTCCCCACTACAGGCCCTGGTGTGTGATGTTCCCCACCCTGTGTCCAAGTGTTCTCATTGTTCAGTTCCCACCTATGAGTGAGTATATGCAGAGTCTGATTTTCTGTCCTTGTGATAGTTTGCTGAGAATGATGGTTTCCAGCTTCATCCATGTCCCTACAAAGGACATGAACTCATCCTTTTTTATGGCTGTGTAGTATTCCATGGTGTATATGTGCCATATTTTCTTAATCCAGTCTATCATTGATGAACATTTGGGTTGGTTCCAAGTCTT
>NW_012099543.1:6073569-6074860 GCF_000951045.1 Mandrillus leucophaeus
GGAGGATGCAAGCCCCAAGCCTTGGCAGCTTCCACATGGTGCTGGTCCTGTGGATGGGCAGAAGACAAGAATTGAGGTTTGGGAACCTCCACCTAGATTTCAGAGAAAGTATGGAAATACCTGGATCTCGAGGCAGAAATTTGCTGCAGGGGCAGGGCAATCCTGGAGAATCTCTGCTAAGACAGTGTGCAGAAGGGAAATATGGGCTGGGAGCCCCCACACAGAGTCCCTACTGGGGCACTGCCTAGTGGAGCTGTGAGAAGAGGGTCACTGTTCTCAAGACCCCAGAATGGTAGATCCTCCCACAGCTTGCACTATGCACCTGGAAAAGCTGCAAACACTGAATGCCGGTCCATGAAAGCAACCAGGAGGGAGACTGTGCCCTGCAAAGCGACAGGAGTGGAGCTGCCCAAGACCACGGAAATCCACCTCTTGCATCAGCATGACCTGGATGTGAGACACAGAGTCAAAGGAGATCATTTTGGAGCTTTACGATTTGACTGCTCCTCTAGATTTCAGACTTGCATGGGACCTGTAGCACCTTTGTTTTTACCAATTTCTCCCATTTGGAATGGCTGTATTTACCCAATGTTTGTACCCCCATTGTATCTAGGAGGTAACTAACTTGCTTTGATTTTACAGGCTCATAGGTGGAAGAGATTTGCCTTGTCTCAGATGAGACTTTGGATTGTGGACTTTTGAGTTAATGCTGAAATGGGAAGGGCCGGGGTAGAATGATATGGTTTGGCTGTGTCCCACCGAAATCTCATTTTGAATTGTAGCTCCAATAATCCCCACATGTTGTAGGAGGGTCCTGGTGGGAGGTAACTGAATCATGAGGGTAGGTTTTTCCATGTTGTTCTTGTGATAGTAAATAAGTCTCATGAGATCTGATAGTTTTATGAAGGGCAATTCTCCTGCACACACTCTCTTGCCTGCTGTCATGTAAGATGTGCCTTTCTTCCTCCTTTGCATTCCACTATGATCATGAGGCCTTCCCAGCCATGTTGAACTGTGAATATATTAAACCTCTTTTTCTTTATAAATTATTCACTCTTGGGCATTTCCTCATAGCAGTATGAAAATGGACTAATATACCTGGCTATTTTTTTTGTGTTTTTTTGTAGAGATGGGGTTTCTCCATGTTGCCCAGGCTGGTCTGTAACTCCTGGGCTCAGCGATCAGCCTGCCTTAGCCTCCCAAAGTGCTAGGATTACAGGAATGAACCACCACTGGTTTAATTTGTATATTGCCTTTTTTTTTTTTTTTTTTTTTAGTGCGAGGCAGTTCT
>NW_012099543.1:6079093-6080197 GCF_000951045.1 Mandrillus leucophaeus
GAATACCCTTTATTTCTTTCTCCTGCTTGATTGCCCTGGCCAGAATTTCCAACACTATGTTGAATAGGAATGGTGAGAGAGGGCATCCCTGTCTTGTGCCAGTTTTCAAAGGGAATGCTTCCAGTTTTTGCCCATTCAGTATGATACTGGCTGTGGGTTTGTCATAAATAGCTCTTACTATTTTGAGATACATCCATTCAATACCTAGTTTATTGAGCGTTTTTAGCAGGAAGGGCTGTTGAATTTTGTCAAAGGCCTTTTCTCAATCTATTGAGATAATCATGTGGTTTTTGTTTTTGGTTCTGTTTATATGACGGATTACGTTTATTGATTCGAGTATGTTGTACCAGCCTTGCATCCCAGGGATGAAGCCCACTTGATCATGGTGGATAAGCTTTTTGATGTGCTGCTGGTTTTGGTTTGCCAGTATTTTATTGAGGATTTTTGCATTGATGTTCATCGTGGAATCACAGATATGGGTCTTAAATTATCCTTTTTTGTGCCTCTACCAGGCTTTGGTATCAGCATGATGCTGGCCTCATAAAATGAGTTCAGGAGGATTACCTCTTTTTCTATTGATTGGAATAATTTCAGAAGGAATGGTACCAGCTCCTCTTTGCACCTCTGGTAGAATTTGGCTGTGAATCCGTCTGGTCCTGGACTTTTTTGGGTTGGTATGCTATTAATTACTGCCTCAATTTCAGATCCTGTTATTGGTCTATTCAGGGATTCAGCTTCTTCTTGGTTTAGTCTTGGGAGGGTGTATGTGTCCAGGAAATTATCCATTTCTTCTAGGTTTCCTAGTTTATTTGTGTAGAGGTGTTTGTAGTATTCTCTGATGGTAGTTTGTATTTCTGTGGGATCGGTGGTGATATCCCTTTTATCATTTTTTATTGCATCTATTTCATTCTTCTCTCTTTTCTTCTTTATTCGTCTTGCTAGCAGTCTATCAATTTTGTTGATCTTTTCAGGCTACCAGCTGCTGGATTCATTGATTTTTTTGAAGGGATTTTGCGTCTCTATCTCCTTCAGTTCTGCTCTGATCTTAGTTATTTCTTGCCTTCTGCTAGCTTTTGAATGTGTTTGCTCTTGCTTCTCTAGTTC
>NW_012099543.1:6080752-6103213 GCF_000951045.1 Mandrillus leucophaeus
GTTAAAGTCTCCCATTATTATTGTGTGGGAGTCTAAGTCTCTTTGTAGGTCTCTAAGGACTTGCTTTATGAATCTGGTGCTCCTGTATTGGGTGCATATATATTTAGGATAGTTAGTTCTTCTTTTTGAATTGATCCCTTGACCATTATGTAATGGCCTTCTTTGTCTCTTTTGATCTTTGTTGGTTCAAAGTCTGTTTTATCAGAGACTAGGATTGCAACACCTGCTTTTTTTGTTTGTTTGTTTTGTTTTCCATTTGCTTGGTAGATCTTCTTCCATCCCTTTATTTTGAGCCTATGTGTGTCTGTGCACGTGAGATGGTCTCCTGAATACAGCACACTGATGGGTCTTGATTCTTTATCCAATTTGCCAGTCTGTGTCTTTTAATTGGAACTTTTAGCCCATTTACATTTAAGGTTAATATTGTTATGTGTGAATTTGATCCTGTCATTATGATGTTAGCTGGTTATTTTGCTCATTAGTTGATGCAGTTTCTTCCTAGCATTGATGGGTTTACAATTTGGCATGTGTTTGCAGTGGCTGGTACTGGTCATTCCTTTCCATGTTTAGTGCTTCCTTCAGGAGCTCTTGTGAGGCAGGCCTGGTGGTGACAAAATCCCTCAGCATTTGTTTGTCTGTAAGGAATTTTATTTCTCCATCACTTATGAAGCTTAGTTTGGCTGGATATGTAATTCTAGGTTGAAAATTCTTTTCTTTAAGAACGTTGAATGTTGCCCCCCACTCTCTTCTGGCTTGCAGAGTTTCTGCCGAGAGATCCGCTGTTTTCTGATGGGCTTCCCTTTGTGGGTAACCTGACCTTTCTCTCTTTCTGCCCTTAACATTTTTTCCTTCATTTCAACTTTGGTGAATCTGACAAGCATATGTCTTGGAGTTGCTCTTCTCGAGGAGTATCTTTGTGGTGTTCTGTGTATTTCCTGAATGTGAATGTTGTCCCGCCTTGCTATGTTGGGGAAGTTCTCCTGGATGATATCCTGCAGAGTGTTTTCCAACTTGATTCCATTCTCCCCATCACTTTCAGGTACACCAATCAGATGTAGATTTGGTCTTTTCACATAATTCCGTATTTCTTGGAGGCTTTGTTCATTTCTTTTTACTCTTTTTTCTGTAAATTTCTCTTCTCACTTCATTTCATTAATTTGATCTTCAATCACTGATACCCTTTCTTCCACTTGATCGAATCAGCTGCTGAAGCTTGTGCATGCATCACGTAGTTCTCGTGCCATAGTTTTCAGCTCCATCAGGTCATTTAAGGTCTTCTCTATACTGTTTATTCTAGTTAGCCATTCATCTAGTCTTTTTTCAAGGTTTTTAGCTTCTTTGCAATGGATTCTAACATCCTCCTTTAGCTCAAAGAAGTTCGTTATTACTGATTATCTGAAGCCTTCTTCTCTCAACTCATCAAAGTCATTCTCCATCCAGCTTTGTTCCATTGCTGATGAGAAGCTGCATTCCTTTGGAGGAGAAGAGGCGCTCTGGTTTTTGGAATTTCCAGCTTTTCTGCTCTGGTTTCTCCCCATCTTTGTGGTTTTATGTATCTTTGGTCTTTGATGATGGTGACATATAGATGGGGTTTTGGTGTGGATGTTCTTTGTGTTTGTTAGTTTTCCTTCTAACAGTCAGGACCCTCAGCTGCAGGTCTGTTGGAGTTTGCTGGAGGTCCACTCCATACCCTGTTTGTCTGGGCGTCACCAGTGGAGGCTGCAGAACAGCAAATATTGTAGAATGGCAAATGTTGCTGCCTGATCCTTCCTCTGTAACCTTCGCCTCAGAGGGGCACTCAGGTGTATGAGATGTCAGTTGGTCCTTACTGGCAGGTGTCTCCCAGTTAGGCTACTCAGGAGTCAGGGACCCACTTGAAGAGGCAGTGTGTCCGTTCTCAGATCTCAAACTCTATGTTGGGAAAGCCACTACTCTGTTCAAAGCTGTCAGGGACGTTTAAGCCTGCAGAAGTTTCTGCTGCCTTTTGTTCAGCTATGCCCTGTCCCCAGAGGTGGAGTCTACAGAGGCAGGCAGGCCTCCTTGAGCTGCGGTGGGCTCCACCCAATTTGAGCTTCCCGGTTGCTTTGTTTACCTACTCAAGCCTCAGCAATGGTGGAGGCCCCTCCTGCAGCCTCATTGCCGCCTTGCAGTTTGACCTCAGACTGTTGTGCTAGCAGTGAGCGAGGTTCTGTGGGCATGGGACCCTCTGAGCCAGGCACAGGATATAATCTCCTGGTGTGCCGTTTGCTACGACCTTTGGAAAAGTGCAGTATTAGGGTGGAAGTGTCCTGATTTTCCAGGTACCATCTGTCACGGCTTCCCTTGGCTAGGAATGGGAATTGCCCAACTCCTTGTGCTTCCTGGGTGAGGCGATGCCTTACACTGCTTCAGCTTACACTCCATGGGCTGCACCCACTGTCTGACAAGCCCCAGTGAGATGAACCCAGTACCTTAGTTGGGAATGCAGAAATCACCTGTCTTCTGCGTCACTCACGCTGGGAGCTGTAGACTGGAGCTGTTCCTATTCAGCCATCTTGGAACCTCCTTCAATACTTCATTTTTTATGGCCAAATAATATTCCACTCTATGGATGTATGACATTTTGTTTGCCTGTTCACCTGCTGATGGATACTTAGATTGTTTCTGCATTTTGGCTATTATGAATAATGCTTCTGTGATTTTTCATGCATAAGTCTCTATGTGGACAAATGCTTTCATTTTTCTTGGGAGTTTTCATCTCTTTGGAGTGGATTTGCTGGTCATATGGTTACTTTATGTTTAACATCTGAAAAATTTCCAAATTGTTTTCCAAAGTGGCTTTGCTGTTTTATAATCTCAACAGCAATATATGAGGATTCTAATTTTCTACATTCTCTACAATGCTTGTTATTATTTCTCTCTCTCTCTTTTTTTTAAATAGTCATCCTAGTGAGATTAAAATGTAATCCCACTGTGGTTTTGATTTGCATTTATCTAATGACTCATGATAGTGAGCATCTTTTCATGTGTTTATTGGCCACTTATGTATCTTCTTTGGAGAAATGTTTATTTAATCCCTTGCTCATTTTAAAAATTGGTTTATTTATTTTGTTATTGTTAAGTTCCATTTTTATTTATTCTAGATGATTGCATTATCAGATATATGATTTAGAAGTATATTCTTTGGTTCTGTGGGTTGTCTTTTCAAATTTTTTTTTCTGTCCCATCTTTTATTTTAAGTTCAAGGGGGTACATGTGCAGGTCTATTACATGGGTAAATTGTGTGTCATGGGGGTTTAGTGTACAGATAATTTTGTCACCCAGGTAATCAGCATAATACCCGATAATTGGTTTTTCAGTCTTCTGCCTCTTCCCACACTGCACCCTCAAATAGGCCCCAGTGTCTATTGTTCTCTTCTTTGTGCCCATGTGTACTCAGTGTTTGCATTGTACTCATAAATGAGAATATGTAGTATTTTGTTTTCTATTCCTGCAATTATTCACTTAGGATTACAGCCTCCATCTCCATCTATGTTGCCGAGAAAGCCATGATCTAATTTTTATAGCTGCATAGTATTCCATGGTGTATATGTACCACATTTTCTTTATCTAGTTCACTGTTGATGGGCATCTAGGTGGATTCCATGTCTTTGCTATTGTGAGTAATGCTGCAATGAATATATACATGCATGTGTCTTTATGGTAGAACAATTTGTATTCCTTTGGGTATATACCCAATAATGGAGTTGCTGGGTCAAATGGTACTTCTATTTTAAGTTATTTGAAAAATCCCCAGACTGTTTTCCACAGTGGCTGAACTAATTTACATTCCCACCAGTGGTATATAAGCATTCCCTTTTCTCCTAGGATCTTTATAGTTTTAGGTTTTGCATTTAAGTCTTTAATCCAGTTTGAGTTGATTTTTTATATGGTGAAAGATAGAGGTCCAGTTTCAATCTTCTGCAGATTCTTAGCCAGTTATCCCAGCAGCATTTATTAAATAGGGAGTCCTTTCCCAATTGCTTTTGTTGGCTTTGTCCAAGATCAGATAGTTTTAGGTGTGTGGCCTTATTTCTGGGGTTTCTAGCCTGTTCCTTTGGTGTATGTGTCTATCTTTGTACCACTACCATGCTGTTTTAGTTACTGTAGCCTTGTAGTATAGTTTGAAGTTGAGTAGTGTGATGCCTCTGCCTTTGTTCTTTTTTCTTAGGATTGCTTTGGCTATTCAGGCTCTTTTTTGGTCGCAAATGAATGTTAGAATTTTTTCCCCCTAATTCTGTGAACATGTCATTGGTAGTTTGATAAGAATAGCATTGAATCTGTAAATAGCTTTGGTCAGTATGGCCATTTTAACAATATTGATTCTCCTATCCATGAGTATGGATTGTTTTTCGATTTGCTTGGGTAATCTCTGATTTCTTTAAGCAGTGTTTTGTAATTTTCATTGTAGAGATCTTTCACCTCTCTGGTTAGCAGTATTGCTAGATATTTTATTCTTTTGTGGCTACTGTGAATGGGATTGCATTCTTTTTTTGTTTTTTTGAGATGGAGTCCCACTCTGTCACCCAAGCTGAGGTGCAGTGGTGCAGTCTCAGCTCACTGCAAACTCCGACTCCTGGGTTCAAGCGATTCTTTTGTTTCAGCCTCCTGAGCAGCTGGGATTACAGGCAGACCACCATACCCAGCTAATTTTTTTGTGTTTTTAGTAGAGACAGGGTTTCATCATGTTGGCCAGGCTGGTCTCTAACTCCTGACCTCAGGTGATCCACCTGCCTCGGCCTCCCAACGTGCTGGGATTATAGGCATGAGGCACCACGCCTGGCCAGGGATTGCATTCTTGATTTGGCTCTCAATTTGGATGTTTTTGATTGGTGTACAGAAATGCTACTGATTTTTGTACATCAATTTTGTATCTTAAAACTTTACTGAAGTTGGTTACAAGATCTAGAAGCCTGTGGGCAGAGACTATCAGGTTTTCTAGGTATAATATCATATTGTTTGACTTCCCGTGTTCCTATTTGGATGCCTTTTGTTTGTTTGTTTTTTGTTTTTTGAGATGGAATTTCACTCTTGTTGTCCAGGCTGCAGTGCAATGGCATGATCTCGGCTCACTGCAATCTCCGCCCCCCAGGTTCAAGAGATTCTCCTGCTTCAGCCTCCCAAGTAGCTGGGATTACAGGCACCCACCACCATGCCTGGCTACTTTTGTACTTTTGGTAGAGATGGGATTTCACCATGTTGACCAGGCTGGTCTCGAACTCCAGACCTCAGGTAATCCATCTGCCTTGGCATCCCAAAGTGCTGGTATTACATGCATGAGCCACCACACCTGGCATGAGTGCCTTTTATTTCTTTATCTTGCCTGATTGCTCTGACAAGGACTTCTATTCTTTTCTTCTCTTTTTTACATTTTTTTTATTAAAAAAAAAATAAAGACAAGATCTCACTATGTTGCCCAGGCTGGTCTCAAACTCCTGAGCTCAAGTGATCCTTCTGCCTTAGCCTCCCAAAATGTTGGGATTACAGTATGAGCCACTGTGACTGGCCAGGAGTTCCTCTTTTCAGTTTTGTATGCACAAAAGTTCTACATCTTAATGAAGCTTAATTTATCTATTTTTTTTTTTGTTTCATGTGCTTTTGGTGTTTTATCTAAGAAATCAGCCATTGCCTAATCCAGTGTCTCAAAGATTTGCTCCTATGTTTTCCTTTTGGTGTTTTATAATTTTACCTCTTACACTTAGATCTGTTAGCCATTTTGCATTAATGTTTGTATATATTGTGAGGCAAAGATGTCCAGACTTACTCTTTTTCATGTCGTCCGAACACCATTTTTGAAAATACTATTCTTTTTCCACTGAATTGTTTTTATATCCTTGTCAGAATTCAGTTGACAATAAATGTGAGGGTTTATGTATGGACTCCTAATTCTATTCCATTGATTTTTATGTCTATTTCTTTGTCAGTTTTGCACCATCTTGATTACTGTAGCTTTATATTGTGCAAAAGTAATTGCAGTTTTTGCCATTATTTTCAATTGTAAAACCCGCAGTTACTTTTGCATCAACCTAATAGTAGGTTTGGAAATCAGGAAGTGTGTCTTCCAACTTTTTATTTTTCAATATTCTTTTGGCTATTCTTGATCCCTTGCATTCCCATATAAATTTTAGTGACAGCCTGTCAATTTTTGAATTAAAAAAACAGTTGGAATTTTGATAGATATTTTGTTGAATTTGTAGATTTGGGGAGTATTGCTATCTTAACAATTTAAGTTTTCTGATTCATGAATATGGAATGTCTTTCTATTTATTTAGATTCTTGTTTAGTTTCTTTCAACAATATTTGCAGTGTTCAGTGTACAAGGCCTGTGATCCTGTGATTTATTTGGCTAAAATTTTCCTAGGTATTTTATTTGCTGCTAATAAAAATGGGATCATTTCTTAATTTCATTTTCAGATTGTTCATTACTTGTAGATAGAAATACAATTGATTTTTGTATATTGACCTTGTATCCTGGCAAGTTTTTGAACTCATTTGTTAGTTCTACAAGTTTTAAAATCTCATTTCTTAGAGTTTTCTATATACAAATATAGGTAGCTTGCAAATAAAGATAATTTCCTATCTTCTTTTTCAATCTTTTTTCTTGCGCAGTTGCTTTCCTAAAACCTCAAGAGCAATGTGGATTCAAGTGGTGAGTGCAGACATCCTTATCTTGTTCCTGTTCTTAAAGAAATGGCACTCAGTTTTTCTTCGTTAAGCACGTTAGCTGTGGTTTTCCACAGATACCCCTAATCAGACTGAGAACATTCCTTTTTATTTCTAATTTTTAAAAAGTGTTTTTATCATGAAAGTGTGTTGGATTTTTTTCAGTTGTGGTTTCTTTTTTTTTCTCGAGACAGGGTCTTGTTCTGTCACCTAGGTTGGAGTGCAGTGGCTTGATTATGACTCACTGCAGCTTCAATGCCTGAGTAAACTTCGAACTTTAGGCACATGCTCCCACGTCTGGTTAATTTTTGTATTTTTTGTAGAGACAGGGTCTTGCCATGGTTGCCCAGGCTGGTCACGAACTCCTGGGCTCAAGCTGTGTACTGACTTTGGCCTCCCAAAGGGCTGGGATTATAGGCATGAGCCACTGCACCCAGCTCAACTGCTTTTTCTGTCTATTATCGGGGGAACCCACCCCCAATATTTCAGCATAGGTTCTTTCTATTTTCTGTAGGTGTCGGCCGGCTGAGAAATAAATTTAAAAAGTACAAAGAGGGGAATTTTACAGCTGGGCCTCTGGAAGTGACATCACATATCAGTAGGACTGTGATGCCCACCTGAGCCTTAAAGCCAGCAAATTTTATTAAAGATTTCAAAAGGGGAGCGGGTGCAAGAACTGGGAGTAGGTCACAAAGATCACATGCTTCAAAGGGCAAAAAGGAGAACAAAGATCACATGCTTCTAAGGGCAAAATCAGAAACTCTTAATAAGGGTCCAACAAAGATCACAAGGCAAAGGGCAAAAACAAAGATCACAAGGCAAAGGGCAAAAGCAAAATTACTGGTAAGGATCTATGTTCAGCAGTGCACATATTGTCTTGATAGACATCTTTAACAACAGAAAACAGGGTTTGAGAGCAGAGAACCAGTCTGACCTCAAATTTACCAGGGTGGGGTTTTTCCCCACCCTAGTAAGCCTGAGGGTACTGCAGGAGACCAGGACGTATTTCAGTCCTTATCTCAACCACATAGGACAGACACTCCCAGAGCGGCCGTTTATAGACCTCTTCCCAGGAATGCATTCCTTCCCCAGGGTATTAATTATTAATATTCCTTGCTAGGAAAAGAATTTAGCGATCTCTTCCCTACTTGCATGTCCGTTTATACGCTCTCTGCAAGAAGAAAAATATGGCTCTATTTTGCCTGACCTCCGCAGGCAGTCAGACCTTATGATTGTCTTCCCTTGTTCCCTGAAAATTGCTGTTATTCTGTTCTTTCTCAAGGTGCACTGATTTCATATTGTTCAAACACATGTTTTATAATCAATTTGTACAGTTAAGACAATTATCATAGTGGTCCTAAGGTAATGTACATCCTCAGTTTACAAAGATAACAGGATTAAGAGGTTAAAGTAAGACAGATGTAAGAAATTGTGGAAGTATTATTTGGGAACTGATAAATGTCCATGAAATCTTCACAGTTTATGTTCCTCTGCCTCTGCTCCATCCAGTCCCTCCGTTTGGGGTCCCTGACTTCCTGCAACAGTCTATTGAGAAAATAATGTTTTTTATTTTCTATTTTTCTACTAATATGGTATATTACATTGATTTATTTTTGTAGCCTAAACCACCAACCTTACATTCCTGTAATAAATCCACTTTGGTCATGATGGACTTTTATATTTTGCTGAATATAGCTTGCTAGTATTTTGGTGATAATTTTTGTGTCTATATTTATAGTGATATTGGTTCATTGCTTTCATAATCCTTTTTGTAAAACATTATTATTTTTTTTCTTTATGAGACAGGGTCTCCCTTCCTCACCCAGGCTGAAAGCGCAGTGGTGCGATTTCGGCTCATTGCAACTTCTGCCTCCTAGGTTCAAGTGATTCTCTTGCTTCAGCATCCAGTGTAGCTGGGACTACAGGTGTGTGCCACCACGCCTGGCTAATTTTTGCATTTTTAGTAGAGATGGATTTTTGCCATGTTGACAAGGCTGGTCTTAAACTCCTGGCTTCAAGTGATCTGTCCGCCTTGTCCTCTCAAAGTGTTGGGATTACAGGAGTGAGCCACTGCGCCCGGTGGGAAACATTAAAAAAACTTTTTGAAAAAATTTCAGACTTAATAAAAGGACATAGAATCCCCCTACACTTTTCATGCAGATCTATCAGATGTTAGCTCCTAAACGTACCTGCTTTAGCTCTATCTATCTATCTATCTATCTATCTATCTATCTATCTATCTATCTATCTATCTGTGTGTGTTATTTTTTTCTCTCAAATCACAATTTGAGCCAATTTGGCCACCTTTAATGTTCCAGATATGCCCAGCTATCTTCCACATTGGGAACATCTATCTTTTTCTGTAGATCTTTTACTTCCTATTTTCAAGAAGTAACCTCTTCTCATCTTCCCAGTTTCAGTCAAAGTGATACCTCGTCAGTGTAATCTTCCAATACCCCACCTGTGTAAGGCCCACCGTTCTTTTCTGTTCCTGTACCCTGACAATTTCCTCTATGAAGATTTTTGCAATTTGAAAATCTGTATTTATTTATTAGTTACCTTGATTGTTCTTTGTCTTTCTCACTGGTTTTTAAACTCTGAGAGGAGGGTGTCATGTTTCTTTTATCCAGCATGGCATAATCAATGTTTAGCACAGTGCCTTGCATGCAGTAATTATTCAAGAGATATTTATTGAAAAATAAATTAATAAAATAGGGAATAAATGCTTAGATAACTAGTATATATTTTCAGGGCTTGATTTTTGTGTGAATTGGTTCAAGCAGTATGTATTTCTCTCTGGAAGGAGAGTGAAAAAACAATTAAATGTCATTCAATATAGTTTGATATGCTTTTAAATTAAATATTAGATGCCATTACTGCTGTAGTTTGGATCTTTGTCCCCTCCAAATCTCATGTTGAAATTTGATCCGCAGTGGTAGAAGTGATGCCTAATGGGAGTGTTTGGGTCATGGGAGCAGATCCCTTATGAATGGCTTGATGCTGTAGTAGTGGTAATGAGCATGCTGTCATTCTATTAGTTTCCCTAAGAGCTGATTGTTAAAAAGAGTGTGGCACCTCCCTCCTCTCCCTTGCTTCCTCTCTCACCGTGTGATCTCTGCACACATGGGTTCCCCTTCACTTTCTGCTATGAGTGGAAGCAGCCTGTGGCCCTTACCGGATGCAGATGCTCAACTTTGAACTTTCCCAGCCATGAAAATCATGACCCACATAAACCTGTTTTCTTTCAGATTATTCAGTCTCAGGTATTTCTTAATAACAACCCTAAATAGACTTAGACAATGACTTATTTCACTTTGAAAGAAATCAAAGTAGGGAGTAAGAGTTTGTTTACTAATGAAATAATACAAAAAGGATACTTGTGATTTAAAATTTGAGGAAGTGAGGAAATAACATATACCAAAACTAAGATATTTAAAGGTACTATATAAAAAATGCAAATAAATAACATGAGTCAACAAAGGAAAGAAACAAAACCAAAACCAAAAGCCCTCTATTAACAAAAGGGGATGGGGGAGGGGTGCATTTTGTTCCTCTAAACTTCTAAATTTAGTATCTAACTTTAAGGAAAGCATATTTACTAAAGATTTTTCAGGGCCTATATTAAGGATTCAATAATATCGACAAAGAGTGGCAAATGTGTTTATTTTGTTTTGGTCTCCTGATTATTTTAGCAGGTGTGATTTTTAGAAAATTGTAAGACACTTTGAGGTAGGCAGTTAGAGGCCTGGGTACCAACTGGTATTTTACAGAAACAGAACATTACATACAGCAGGAAAAGTTATTCTTCAGTATAGCTTCAGGTTAAACTAGAGTTGGAATATATATAGAAAAGTCCAGTTTGCAAAGCCAAAAATGACGACTATGGTGCAATAATCATTGAACATCTGACAAAAAGAAAGCTATTTCAGGGGAAAAATACAAACAAAGTTGAATTTATTCTTTAATATATGTGAAACATAAAAATTTTACAAATACTGTTAAATATAATTGTAAATATTAGTTATTTTAAAGTTCAAGGCTGTATAATATTTTTGTGTTTCTTCATGCAGTATTACAATTAGTAGCTAAACATCTTGAAATCTTATGGAAATATTTATTTTCTACTAAATAATAATGCATTAGTTCATTCATTGTATCATATGAGCTCTAACAATTTTAATTAAATGATTTTGCATATATTTGAATTAACAATAGTACAATGAATATCACGGTAATGACTGACTCGATCACTAGACAGAGAAAGACTAAACAAAGTCAATATTCCAACTTCTTTAACATGGTGATGTTTCTTTCTCTGTTGGTATTTTCTAAAGACACTGTCTTAAGGGGCAGCATGCTAACAGTTGGGAAATATGGCTTAGCCAAGGGCTGCTTAGCTACAAAGGGCAGAGACCCGAGTTTAAGTTGGCCTGGGGTCATTATGCTGCCACAGGCAGTAGAAGGGGAGGGAGGTCCTCAGAGGAGACAATAAAGACTAAAAACTGACACTCAGACCAGGGTATAGGGGCCAGTGTCTAAAGTCAGGCCAAGAGGCTGAGTTACTTCTAAATGAGGAATCAATCAAGAGATTAGCTGCTTGAACAAAAAAGAGGAAATAAATACAGTAGGAACATTAAAAAGGCCTTGGGGATATTTCCCTTTTATATTTAGTCTTTTAGGTTGGTGCTGTGACTTCCAAAGAATTATTAAAATTTGAAGGAGTGTGATGTTTTTCCTGTATGTTTGCACATTTTAAAACTTCCTATAACATTAGGCCGGGCACAGTGGCCCACGCCTGTAATCCCAGCACTTTGGGAGGATGAGGTGGGCGGATCACCTGAGGGCAGGAGTTCAAGACCTGCCTGGCCAACATGGTGAAACCCCCATCTCCACCTAAAAAAAAATACAAAAATTAGCTGGTTGTGGTGGCGGGTGCCTGTAATCCCAGCTGCTCAGGAAGCTGAGGCAGGAGAATAGCTTGAACCCGGGAGGCAGAGATTGCAGTGAGCCAAGATGGTGCCACTGTACTCCAGCCTGGGCAACATAGCAAGACTCCATTTAAAAAAACAAAAAAACCAAAAACACTTTCTATAACATTAGATATGTAAAATTAAGCTACCCAGTGAACCTTGTAGTTTTGATATTAAATGAAAAATTCCCATTAATTTTATTTTTTTTGACCCAGGCTGGAGTGCAGTGGCACGATCTTGGCTTACTTGCAACCTCCACCTCCTGGGCTCAGGTGATCCTCCCAACTCTGCGCTCCAAGTAGCTGGGACTACAGGCAGGTGCCACCACACCCGGCCGAATATTTTGTATTTTTTGTAGAGAGATGGTTTCACCATGTTGCCCAGGCTGGTCTTGAACTCCTGAGCTTAAGCCCATCTCAGCCTCCCAAAGTGCTAGGATTAAAAGCATGAGCCACGCGCCTGGCCTCATTCATTGCACTTGACTATTGCCGTTACCTTTAAAAGTTGGCAGTAAACTTTTCACTACCTACCTTTTCTTTTCACTAACTGAGGAATCTTGGACAGATCGCGTTACTGCTCTCAGCTGCAGTTTCTTCATATGTGAAATGGAATAATGGAGTGAGAGAGAAGAGCGAATAAATTTGTGTCTAAGGAATAAGACAATCATTTTAGAGCTGCAAAATACTGTATAAATAGAAAACAGAATTGCCTCGTGCATCCATTCTTACATGGTCTGGGTAGCTACTAGGCAAACTAATGTTTTCCATTTGTAAAACTGAGACAATGCATATTTACACTGTAGGTGTTAGCATTTATATCATGTACATCAAAGTCATAATTCAGCATCTAGCATATAGTATGTACCCAAAATTATGGCTATGATTATTGATTACTTTTTATTATCGTTACCAATGTTGGGCACCTTTATATCTTTACAGTACTATAAAAATATTTGTATTTGGCAAATTATTCAGTGATAAAGGAACTTGTCCATTGTGAAAAACATCTTCCTTTTATAAAATACTCAGATAGATTTCTCCAAGGTATATTTCAGTGTGTTCACAATGTTGTTTAACATAAACACACAGACATGCAACAAGCCCATAAGAACATACTAAGGTGAACTTTAGAAAAAAATCATATCATATTTATATATGTGTTTGTGTGACTATGTGTACACACACAGTATATGTAATATCGATACCACAAATACTGTTTATACCAGTATTTGACAAACTGTTGGTTAAATGTGGTCTACCACTATTTTTATAAGTAAAGTTTTATTGGAACATAGCCAGACGTCTTTGTTCACATATGGTCTACAGTCATCTATGCACTACAATAATGCAGTCAAGTAGATGTGATAGAGACTGTATGGCTTTCAAATCCTAAAATGTTAACTATCTAGCTCTTCACAGAAAGGTTTGCTGACCACTGATATACTATATATATATACACACACACACACACACACACACACACGTATCTATAGGTATTTATATATTATATTTATAAATGTATAAATATGTATAGATATATAGATATGTATTTAAATAAATATGCATTATTGACATACTTTAGCAATAGTATATATATGTAGATTAACATATACATATACCTACACAGAAAAGATAATAATTACCGTTTATTCATCATTTACCTAGTGCCAAGCATTTTACATGTATAAGTTTATTTAATTGTAATAACATATTAGGTTGTTAAAATTATCTCCTTCCCTATAGAGGAGGAGGAGGAAACTGAGATCCACGGAGATTAAGGGACATATCCAAGACTGCATAGCCAATAAGTAGCTGAGTAGTGTCTGAAGTCATGCAGTGTAACCTAAGGGCCCAGCTGGCTTAAATCAAATGGTGGTGCACCTTCATATTGGCCCTTGCTGCATAAGGTCCCAAGTGAAAAGGGGGCTCTGGAGATTCACAGCTTCTCAGCCATGAGTAGGGCTTATTGAAGGAGGAAGGAAAAATATGTTTTGCTTTCCAAGTCATTCAGAAAGGGGTGTGTGTGTGTGTGTTCTGGAGAGTGTGCTACAATACCTCAGAACCCGCAGAAGGCATCTTCTGTTTGTTCAAAAGGGAAGGTACATTTCACCAAACTTCCCTGTTGTTGGCGTGAGTTTGCACTAATGTAATAATATGCAGGTATCCATGATCACATGAAAGTTCTGCCTGTTAGTTTATTAATATGACACTGAAAGTGGCAGGGAGTTAACTTTTTTCCAGAATTATGTACAATTTGTAGAAGCTATATTCTTATATTTTAACAGTTATTTTTAAAGTTATTTACCAGCATGTAACAATAATTATGTGTCACCATTTGTTAATTTATACAAAGAACAAAAATTTACAAACTGAACATCCCCACTGAATTTGTCCTGAGAATGACCTTTTGATGAAATAATGTCTTTTATCCCCCAAATCCTCCTGCTACAAAACTCCTCACTGTCTAGAACCTATTGCCAGAGCTAGACTTCCTGGCAGTTGAAGAGGACAAGTGCACAAGGGAACAAATATAGGCTCAATTAAAATCCAACCTTGTCCTCTCCCTGACAAGGTAAAAATAAAAAAGCAATGTGAATGGAAAACTGCATTTATGTAAATTGTGGTAACCACCACACTACATATCCGTGAAGCAGGTATCAGTTATAATAGAGAAAAGTACACAAATCGTATGCAGATAGCTCAATAAGTTACCACAAACTAATACATTTATAAGCAACTATCAATAAAAAATTAATAAGCACCCAGAAACCCCTCTAATGTCTCATTCCAATCTAATATTCCTTTCCTCCTCTCTTAAAAGGTATGCTTTATATTCCAAAATTCACAATTATCCATGGAAAACTGTGTGTGGCTCTTTCAAAGTTCTGTCACTAGATTCATGAACATTGCACCTGAGAAGAAAAAAGTGAACATTCATATTTTCCATAAAATGCATGTGTAGGTGTTTAAAATGAACTAATATTTTGCTAATAGTACTGAAAGATACTAGGTTACTTTGGATAAGGCTAGTGAAGTTTTATATATTCCCGATAGTGACCCTATTTTTGTTGCACATATTTGTACACTTGTCTTTTGTGCAGCCCATTGCAAAAACAACTTTAAAAACTCTTTGTGAACAAGATCAACTTTGTAAGTGTCTTATAGATGGTTAATTGCTTCTTAATTATCAAGACTAATCAATAAGTATATATCTTATAGCAATAATTGAAACTTTAAAGGGATGATAGCAGCTTTATTACAAATGCAATTAGGGGATTGAGGAGATTGGAGCTTAAAAACATTGGATCTGTTGATTTATGCTAATATTTGGTATAAAGTCATACCCAGTGTGGTTGCTTAAACAAATTCATATTCTTACAATTGGTAAGTTTTTTTTCCAATAAAATGATGTATCTTGAAATGTGCATGCTTAAAGGGTAAAGTGAAAATAAATATAAGCCATTCCTTGGACAAATGTATTTTAGGTGTTGCATGGGACTTTGTATGTGTGGAGACTGTATCCAGCCAAGAGCAAAATAGCCTTTGAAGCGCATGTTGGGAATCTTAAGTGCAAAATTAATTGCCTTCCAAAGCATAAAATGTATATACCATCTGTCATGAAACCTTATTTGATATTCAAATGTTTACTATATATTCTCTACTCACCCCCCAGGACTGTTCTATTAAGACAAAGTTCCTATGAAGATTTTGTTTTTGTTTTTAATGCCACTTGTGACAAATACAGTGGTAAATAATCATTGCTGGGGAAGTTATTTCTAGTCTTAGAAATGTAATATATTAAAAATATTTTTGAAGGGTTATGTCTTCATTACTTCAGCTGTGCCTCAAACTTCAGTTTCAAAAAGGATAAAGAAAAATCAAGTAGAGAAGAAACAAAAGACAACTAAATGATGATGAGCTGTTGAATATTTGGGTGATATAAATGTATGAGAATTTCAAAAATAGGAATAAAAACAACAGCCCAGCTCTTCATGGTTGAATAAACAAGGTGGGAACTGCCTCTTCCCAAATTGTATTTTAATCTTTTTCAATTTTTCTGCTGTCTCTTCATGTAATTAGTGGTCGATAGTTATTAATTTATTTGGCATTTATTATGCCAATGTTAATTCATGCATATCTAATATGCCTTAATTGGAATTGGGAGAAATTTTCTGACATGATGGAGTAATTGTAATGGAGTATTTATTGAGAGAAAATAAATATTTTCAAATGGATCCCACTGTAGTTTATTAATTAATTAGTCTTATACTTCAATATACAGAGTGACATTGAAATATATACTAAATGAAATAGCAGTTTGAAAATTGGTCAATATTTATGTTGCTATTTAATGCATCTCTTTTGGCAACCACATGTAAGAACAAATTATCCAGCAATCAAGTTATCCTACAAACTATATTTTTATTTTGTGCTTTGTAGACTGGGACTCTTACAAGCTGAGCTACACCTCTGTTAGTGAGGAGCTGGTGGCTGAAATGAACCCATTTTTTTGTAATCGTTGTTACCTGATCCCTGCTCCTTCCAGAGCCCATTCCTGTGCACCAGCTGCCTGCCTCTTGCTTCTCTTTCTTGTTTGGATTTATCTTTGGCCTCTCTTTTGCTTGAAATTTAGTGTCCGGTCTAAGGCCGAGTTCTGGAGAATCAGGCTATGAGAATTGAGTTCTAAAGATCATGGAGCCCACGTTTTTCTGTGAATGTCACGTAAAGGTTGGCAAAAGCAATATCTTTTACTGCCTTTGATACAAATAAGTACTTACTCTGTCATTTCCGTGAGTTAACTCCATTTTTAACGTGTGGAAAGAATTGCTTAATACTGGTGTTTGCATGGGCATGTTTCTAGTCTGTATTAGGTGTTTTTGCCTTTACTACTGCTAATGAAACTTCTCATTCTCTTTGTTCTTTTACAAAAAGGATTCTGATCACTTGAATGGGCTACAGGTTTAAGGATGTAGAATCAATTTAAAATCAAGAACATTGAAAATTAAATGTATTGAGTGCCAAACATTTGTAGGCAGGTGTCAGTGAGATGATCTACATTTTAAAATTCAGCACTTTATTACTCAGAAAAGAAAGAGATATTTAAACAAACTACCTGAATTTTACAAACAAATTTGTAAAACATAATGTAACTATGTGTAAATATAAATTTGCTATTAAACATATTATACGATTATAAACATCTTTAGAGTAGAGACTTTTTCATGTTTGCATTGGCTGAACCTACTGCATAGTATGCACTTGGTAAATTTTTTAATGAAAATGAATAAGTAACTTTAAAATTTTTTGTTAGAGTAAAACATATATAAATATGTGATTAATTTCCAGTATATTCTCTAATTTTCTCAATGTGAAGACTTAGTAATTTCTGATTGCAAATATTTTAAAATGATAGCAAATTTGGCTCTACAGTTTTAGATAATATATTTGTTAATAACAATAGCTTTAGTTAAGGGTGGAACAGCGAGCAGACCTATCACTTTAATATTTAAGTAGACTTGTCCAATAATCTCAAACCAGAAACTACTTTTCCAGGTATTCGTAAAAAATACATCACAAACTGCATATAAGGTTGAATAGCTATTATGTTGCCCTTTAAAGACAATTAAGTTGTGGTTCAATAATATTAAATGCCTGCCAAGGTTATAGTAAATAGCATATACATAATTAGTATCCCATTTTTTAGATTTTAACCAATACTTGTATCATAGAGACTGTCTTTATACTTATAAAACAATGATTTTTTATTATCCAAAAACATTACTCTTAATTTTTTTCATTCATTTAGAATTAGAGATTAAAGTCAAAGTCAGAAAATAAATCAGATAGTCCTTTCTAAGTACCGAGAATACCGCTGCTGGAGAAACTGTCCTGTTTTTCTCTAGTTCCAACATGGCAGACTTAATTAGGTCCATCTCTGGCCTCCCGGAATAAGATGTTTATTTTCCTCAAACAATTAAATTGATAGTAATCTTAGCTACCATTTATTTAGTAGTCAGTAGTGCTGCAAACTTTACTAATTATTTTAATGTATTACCCCACTTAATCTCCACAGGCAGGTTTTATTATTCCATTTTACAGATGAGGAAATAGTTTCAGGGTGGTCAAGCAACCTAGCCAGTTTGCTCAGTCCTCAAGAGTAAGAGCTAGAATTTAAACTCAGGTCTGGGCGCTCCAAAGCCTGCATTCCTACTGCTTCCTAGGCTATGGTAACCATCATCATATTGTTTTGTTGTGGAATCTCTAATACCCAGAAACTTGATTTCCTCAGCTAAGTTTCTTGTGTTATAAGTACTGAGTCCAATTATTATGTGGTATATTAAGACTTTACAGTAAGGGACAAATGAGGTGAGGGGGAAAGTATTGCTTCCCTCTCAGTCCTATTCCTGGCTCTGAACGAGCAATTTTGGCTTGCAGGGGTTCTTTTTTAAAATTTTTTACTTTTCCATAGGTTACTGGGTAACAAGTGGTGTTTGGTTACATGTGTAAGTTCTTGAGTGGTGATTTGTGAAATTTTGGTGCACCCATCACCTGAGCAGCATACACTGCACCCTATTATGTAGTCTTTTATCTTTCACTCCCACTCCTTCCCCCTGAGTCCCCAAAGTCCATCGTGTTATTCTTATGCATTTGCATCCTCAAAGCTTAGCTCCCACTTATGCGTGAGAACATACGACGTTTGGTTTTCCATTCCTGAGTTACTTCACTTAGAATAATAGTCTCCAGTCTCATTCAGGTCGCTGCAAATGCCATCAGCTTATTCCTTTTTATGGCTGAGTAGTATTCTCTCATGTATATATACCACAGTTTCTTTATCCACTGGTTGATTGATGGGCATTTGGTCACATTTTTGCAATTGTGAATTGTGCTGCTATACACATGCATGTGCAGGTACCTTTTTTGTATAATGACTTCTTTTCCTCTGGGTAGATACCAAGTGGTGGGACTGCTGGAGCAAATGGTAGTTCTACTTTTAGTTCTCTAAGGAATCTCCACATTGCTTTTCATAGTTGTTGTACTAGTTTACATTCCCATTAGCAGTGTAGAAGTGTTCCCCATTCACCGCATCCATGCCAATATCTACTATTTTTTGATTTTTTGATTATGGCCATTCTTTTTTTTTGAGATAGAATTTTACTCTTGTCACCCAGACTGGAGTGCAATGGCATGATCTTGGTTCATTGCAAACTCTGCCTCCTGGGTTCAAGTGATTCTCCTGCCTCAGCCTCCTGAGTAGCTAGGATTACAGGCACTCACCACCACACCTGGCTAATTTTTGTATTTTTCGTAAAGATGGGGTTTCACCATGTTGGCCACGCTGGCCTTGAACTCCTGACCTCAGGTTATCCACTCACCTTGGCCTCCCAAAGTGCTGGGATTACAGGCGTGAGCCACCGTGCCCAGCCTGATTATGGCCATTCTTGTAGGAGTAAGGTGATATCGCATTGTGGTTTTGATTTGCATTTCCCTGATCATTAGTGATGTTGAGCATTTTTTCATGTTTGTTGGCCATTTGTGTATCTTCTTTGAGGTGGATGATGTTCCTGCTGATAATGATGGGAGCATCATACAGTAGAAGTTTTGGGGGGCAAAAGTAACCTAATAGTAAATTGAAGTTTTGCCACTTGGTAGCTGTGACAAGTTGTCTTCAAAGATGTTCCCAAAGTGAACCATACCTTCTTTTATTCATGCCTTTGGCTGTTCCCATGTGCACTGAAGCTGGGCTGACATTCATTGACAAAGAAAATGAGGTAAAGTGACACAGCTATATCTGGGCTTAGTTTTTAAGAGACCTGGCAGCTTCTGCTTCCTCTCTCTTGGAATGTTTGCTTATGAGATCCCTTGGGTGATAAATAAAACATCTTTTTTTTTTTTTTTTTTTTTTTTGGTAAATTCACCCACTGAGGGACAATGCAATTATTTCCCACTTCCCATCATGACAAACAATGCTGAATGGAACAACTCAACATCCTCATGAAAATCCCCATAGAGACATTTAAGGATTTCTTTAAAATACCCATGAATAGAAGTGCTGAGTTGATGCTCATTTTGACCAGGTATTCCAGATTGCCACCAGATTGAGGACAACTGGTCACCCAGTATCTAGTTTCAATAAATGTGCACCTCATAGGGCTTTTTGTGCTAACTTAATTTTTGCTCACCAATACAGGTAGTCTGCAACCTGGGTCATTGTTCCTAATATTTAAGAAGAAAGACTGGGCAATGAAAAACCTAAGGCAAAACAACAGAGAGGCAAGAAGAGGAAAAGTTTTCCTCCAACTTCTGTTCTTACCAACACCCCTCACTACTTTCCATCCCAGGGTGGGAGTCACACAACAGTCTTCTTTTCCCCACGCTTCTACTCCATACTCTAGGCCAGGGGTCCCCAGTCCCCAGGCAATGGACTGGTAGCAGTCCATGGCCTGTTAGGAACTGGGCCGCACAAAAGGAAGTGAACAGTGGGCAACTGAGCATTGCCACCTGAACTCTGTCTCCTGTCAGATCAGTGGCACCATCAGGTTCTCGTAGGAGCACGAACGCTGTTGCGAAACTGTGCGTGTGAGGGATCTAGGTTTTGCGCTCCTTCTGAGAATCTAATGCTTGATGATCTGAGGTGGAACAGTTTCATCCCAAAGTCATTCCCCACAACCCCTGTCTGTGGAAAAATTGTCTTCCGTGAAAATGGTCCCTAGTGCCAAAAAGGTTGGGCATCACTGCTTTAGACAATCTTTGCTCTCCTTAGAATCTCTTACATTATTTTTCTAGTTTTTGTTATTTTTACTTTTGTCTCTTTATGGTTTTTTTCCTAAGGTTGATTTAGGAATATCTGACCATGCTATTTCACCATCTTTCCAAGATCTAAAGAGACCCAAGATTATTATCCAATTACATCAGATCTTAGTTTTATTATCATCCACTAAAGAAAGCCGTGTCAGGGCGGGGGTAGGCCAGTGGAGCTGCTCATTGCATGAGGGTCTGATGAAATTCTTTTTAATTAATAATTTCTTTTTAGCAACTAATTCTTGCTCTATCACCCAGGCTGGAGTTCAGTAGTGCAGTCATAGCTCACTGTAACCTCAAACTCCTGGGGCCAAGCCATCCTCTCACCTCAGCCTGCCTAGTAGCTGGGACTACAAGTATGCATCACCACATCTGGCTAATTTTTTTATTTTTTGTTTTGAAGAGACAGGATCTCACTTTGCTGCCCAGAGTAGTCTTGAACTCTTGACCTCAAGGGATCCTCCTACTTCAGCTTCCCAAAGTGCTAGGATTACAGTGGTGAGCCATGGCACCTGACTGAGTCTGATGAAGTTCTTGAGAAAGGCAGTGACTGGATGTGTTCAGAATAATGCTCAGATCTCTGAAAACTAACGCGTCTTAAGCAATCAGGAAAGAACCGTTCTTTAACCTTGATGACAGCATACATTTTCTTTTTTTTCCTAATAATTTCAATTTTTATTTTAGGTTCGGGGGTACATATGCAGGTTTGTTACATGGGTATATTACATGATGATGAGGTTTGAGGTATGATTGATTCTGTTACCTTGGTACTGAGCATAGTACCTAATAGTTTTTCAGCCTTTGCCCCCTTATTCCCTCCCCTGCTAGTAGCCCCCAATGTCTATTGTATCCATTTTTATGCCCATGAGTACTCATTGTTTAGTTTCCACTTATAAGTCAGAGCATTCTGTATTTGGTTTTCTCTTCCTGTGTTAATTTGCTAAGGATAATGGCCTCCAGATGTACTCGTGTTGCTGCAAAAGGCATGCTTTAGTTTTTTTTTAATTGCTGAATAGTATTCTATGGTGTACGTGTGCCACATTTTTTCTTTTTTTGGAAGACATGTTTTATTTTTATTTTACCAACAATTTTCAAACCATCTTATGTATTAATGACTTACTTAAGTCATGTAAATTAAAAGGTATTTAGGTTAATTACTATACATTTCTTATTTTATATGAGTACTCATTTATCTTTGAGGAATTTCTGGTTGATTATATATCAGGTTTTACCATGTGGACACAACATATAATATAATACATGTACATATGCATAAATGCATCCAAGCATATATATATATACACACATATATATACACATACACCAAAATACAGACCTTATAGCTTTCATTTTAGAATCTAATTCATGAGGTAATAACACAAACTCACTAGCTTATAAAATACAGTTGGATCCAAATTATGTTTCTGACAAAATTGGGAAGTATTCATATAGCTAAATGTTATTTGCCTTGATAGGTAACCTAATGAAGGCTACGGACCAGAATTTTGGGTAAAGAAGTTTCCATGGTAGTTTGATTTTGTAACAAACAGTCTCTTTAGTCTCTTTTACTTTCCCTTTTTTCCTTTTTGTAGTTTCAAATTATTTTAGAGTTAATTTTGAATTATTTACATTTTAATGGGAACTGGCTAAATTTTATAAGAAAAAGAAAATCTCCAAAGAACCTTGAATTAATAAGTTTATCTCCTCTTTGCCAGTCTAGTTTGTTTCATTAGCAAATCAAATGCAAGTAAAAAACAATCTTAGCAGTTGTGTCTGTGGTTTTTTTTTGCTGTTTTTATTTTATTTTATTTTTAAAAGTCAACTTTTATTTTAGATAGTAGGTACATGTGAAGGCTTGTTACATGGGACATATCATGCCCAGGTGTTGAGCATAGTACCCAATAGGTAGATTTTCTTTTTTTTTTTTTTTGAGACGGAGTCTCGCTCTGTCGCCCAGGCTGGAGTGCAGTGGCCGGATCTCAGCTCACTGCAAGCTCTGCCTCCCGGGTTCA
>NW_012099543.1:6106248-6108493 GCF_000951045.1 Mandrillus leucophaeus
AAAAAAAAAAAAAAAAAAATTGGAAGCTGGAAGCAACAACAAAAACCAGTTGAGCTTTCAGTATAAAGCTGTCTGTATAAAGCTGTCTGTCAGATTTATAATCAAAATGCAAATGTCAATACATTAAATACTTTTGCTGCAGCACAGCAAAAGAGAGAAACAGCTCAATGATGCACACTGCAGGAAACTGGGTTGAAAAATGCTTTTTCAATTTTCTGAAAGTTGCGTTAAGACTATAACATACTCCAGTAAATTAGGCTTTTACTTTAACAGGTTTGGTTTTTCATTTAGGGAGGAAAAAAGAGATTAAACTCTAAAATCTCTTCCCATTCCATCCATTTTGACAGCTTTAAATGAAGAAAAGTAGTTTTTTGGTTATTACCTTCCATCATCATAATATTTTTTCTCATACTTCTCTGGCACATATGACATATCCTTTGCTGTTGTCAATGTGTCATAGCATTTTCCCTTCATATTTAACTTGCTTTGTTCTAAACCAACTGTATCAAGTAGATATACTTTTTTGATGTAACTTTTCTAGCACCACAACCTGCCATTTGAGTGGAAATGCCTGGTAAACAGAATTTAGTTTTCCAAAGTGTTTGTTCTTGGACTTTGTGGAAATTCAAGCTTTGCACTTTTTTCATTTTCTACCGAGTTCTGTGCTCACAAGATAAGTGATTCTTTCTGGGAACTTAGTTTATCTAGAGTACAGGAGCACCCTAGTCTATTAAAAAACATATAAACATTCATATGCAAAAAGAAGTTGGGGGAGTTTTTCATAAGTGATCTTTAGCTTACTGAAAAGATCTGTCAAGGGGTTACTTCTAGAAACCAACTGTAAAAGTACATCTGCTTATTTTATACATAATTAACTACTTTATAAAGAAACCAGGGCAGAGAAAATTAAAGAATTAGGAATTCACTGCCAATTATAAAGCAATTAAAAATTAAGACATGTTTATCTAAAATCATAGTGGAAACCAACATGAAAACATAGTCTCTGTGCCTAATGGGAGCATATGTTACAGAGTAGTTGAGAAGCTGACATTCTTGATATTCATTGAATCGTCTCCTATCCTGGACTGTGCTTCGTTTGAAGGCCGCGAAAGTTGTTTTAGTTTAAATATATATCAGCTTTGTTCTCAAGGGACTTATAGTCTAATGAGAAGGATCAAATTGATAAATGCTTGGCTCTTGCACATTGGGAGGGAGGAGTGACTTGCTCTGGAATTGAGATTAAATGCTATAGTTAGTGGTTCTCGGTTAATCAGAAAAATCTTCCAGTAAACAGGTTTAGATGTATGACCTAACTATCAAAGGGAAATATTTCCTATCCTTTAGAGCAAGCTAACAATTTAGTGAGGTAGGAAAAAGGTATACTTTAGATCTGGAAATCTGATTTATCTCTTAACTATGTGAGTTGGGGGAAGTTACTTTCTCTAAGCTTCAGTTTTCTTCATCTTAAGACTAACAGTCTTTATCTACTTCATAGCATTGCTGTGGAAACTAAATGAAATATACTTGGAATGTGATTTGCACAGTCCTTGGCATAATTTCTCTGACTTTCTATATGTTCTCAGTCTGCACCCATCAAGATGTCATGCATTCTAGATTCACTTCTGCCTCTGAGTTACAACACCTCGTCCCGGATAGTGGATAATCTGCACAAAGTGGAAAAGTGGGTACTGAAGAGAAGTTGAGAGGAGAGTCTCTGATGACATGGTTGACACTAATAAAGAGCAGCCTGCTGGCTGGACTGCTCAGCTTAGAGGCACTAAGTCCGTAAGACTGGAAATTTGAAACACTTAAGCAACAAATGGAGAAAAAACAAAAACAAAGGTCAAAATGAAAGAGGATTTAAACAGAGGAAGAATTAGAGAATTACTTTGATGAATGATAATTTTCTTGAGAGCAGAGATCAATGTTCTGCAACATAAAAATTGGTTTGTATTTTTTTTCTTTTTTTTATTATTTATTATTATTATTATACTTTAAGTTCTAGGGTACATGTGCATAACGTGCAGGGTTGTTACATATGTATACTCATGCCATGTTGGTGTGCTGCACCCATCAACTCGTCAGCACCCATCAACTCGTCATTTACATCAGGTATAACTCCCAATGCAATCCCTCCCCCTCCCTTTTTTTTTTTTTTTTTTTTTAAGACAGAGACTTGCTCTGTCGCCCAGGCTGGAGTCTAGTCAATGGTGTGATCTCAGCTCACTGAAACCCCTGCCTCCTG
>NW_012099543.1:6109898-6114755 GCF_000951045.1 Mandrillus leucophaeus
CACCACGCCTGGCTAGTTTTTTGTATTTTTTTAGTAGAGATGGGGTTTCACCGTGTTAGCCAGGATGGTCTCGATCTCCTGACCTCATGATCCGCCCGTCTCGGCCTCCCAAAGTGCTGGGATTACAGGCTTGAGCCACCGTGCCTGGCCAATAGGTAGATTTTCAACACACATTCCCCTCCTGCTTCTTCCCTCTGGTAGTCCACAGTGTCTATTCCCATGCTTATGTTTATGTATGCTCACAGTTTAGCTCCCACTTATAAGTGAGAACATGTGGCATTTGGTTTTCTATTCCTGTGTTAATTTGCTTAGGATTGTGGCTTTCAAGTTCATCCATGTTGCTCCAAAGGACATGATTTTGTTCTTTTTTTATGGCTGTGTTGTATTCCTGGTGTATATGTAGCAATTTTGTTTATCCAATCCATCACTGAAGGGCCACCTGGGTTGATTCCATATCTTTGCTATTGTGAATAGCATTGCAGTGAACATATGAGTGCATGTCTTTTTGGTAGAACAATTTATTTTCTTTTGCATATGTAACGTAACTAGTAATGGGATTGTTAGATCAAAATGTAGTTCTGTTTTAAGTTCTTTGAGAGATCTCCAAACTGCTTTCCAGAGTGGTTGCTGAACTAGTTTATATTCCCACTAACAGTGTATAAGTGTTACCTTTTCACTATAGCCTCACCAGCATATGTTGTTTTTTGACTTTTTAAATAATAGCCTTTCTGACTGGTGTGAGATGGTATCTCATTGTAGTTTTGATTAGCATTTCTCTGATGATTAGTGATGTGGAGCATTTTTTCATTATGTTTGTTGGCTGCTTGTATGTCTTCTTTTGAGAATTGTCTGTTCATGTCTTTTACCCATTTTTTAATGGAGTTATTTGTTTTTTGCTTGTTGAATTACTTAAGTTCCCTATAGATTCTGGCTATTAGGCCTTTGTCAGATGCATAGTTTGCAAATATCTTCTCCCATTCTGTGGGTTGTCTTCTCTGTCTTCTTTTGCTGTGCAGAAGCTCTTTAGTTTAATTAGGTCCCATTCAATTTTTGTTTTTGTTGCAATTGACAGCACACATTTTGGAGAAGAAATAGCCCTTTATGAAAAAAGTCAAGACATGTAATCTTGATCCACAGATAATGATTTGAAATTGGAAGAAAGAAAATCATTGAATGTAGTATATAGGGTAAAAAATAAAAAAAAATAAAGCCAGAATACACCATCAAGTTTAAGAGTCTCATCCATAGCTACTGTTGTAAACCAAGGAGCCCCCTAATTTAGTAGTACTGTGGAGAAACAGAACATGAATCCTTGGGGATGGTAGAGTATTTGGAAATGGATTTTGTTAATGAGGAAGTCCACTAATAACATTTGGTAGCTTATGTCAACCTATTTCATCCTAGGATCTCAACTTTCTTTATAAATATAGCTTTCAATAAAGTAATCAGCCATAGTTTACAAGTGTATAACCCAAGTTGTAGCAATGAAGTCATATATATAATTAGCCATTGAATGCAAGATTGAGAATGGCCACTTACCCATCACCTAATTACTTACCTACAATGTTCCATTTTGTTTATGTCCAACTTTTTTTTTTTTTCTTTCTATTTTGGGATACCTGAAGGGTTAAGCTTGGCAGGGGGTGAGAGTTTCAAGCTTTTTTTGTATATGTATGTCTGCATATGTCTGTATGTATATGGCTGTGTATACACATATATATCTTCACTCTGTTCTATTTACCATAATATGTTTTGTGAAAAAAAATCACTATTAACAAATGATTTCACAGAAAATGTGAACTGATACTTAAGAGTATTTTATTATGAAGCAAACTTTAAGTAGTAAAATTTGAGTTTGAGATGAAGTGGCTGATTAGAGATAGAATTCAGAACGATTTCCAGATGGGAAGCTAAGACGAAGCCATGAGATTTGGTATATATTTATTTCCATTTGTTTTCTTTGGTGGTGGAAGCAAATGTCTGGTGAAATGGTTCTGTAAAGACCAGAGACAAACCAGAACATTTAAAAAAAAAAATCAAGTTCCTAGACTGTTTTTTTCCTTTGTCAAAGATAATCACAGAATATTGTCAGACATATTTTTTTCTTAAAATTATGTGTTTTCAAATACGAAGCCAGAAGGAGTATCCATCCTTTAGATATACTCTGTGTAACACTAAGTGGTGTACTAACAAAACTGACAAAATGTGTTTTTTTGAAGCACACTGACAGGCACAGAGTTTTTTCTTTTTTCTTTTTTCTTTTTTTTTTGAAACAGAGTCTGGCGCTGTTGCCCAGGCTGGAGTGCAGTGGTGTGATCTCGGCTCAATGCAACCTCCGCCTGCTTGGTTAAAGTGATTCTTCTGCCTCAGCTTCCCAAGTCGCTGGGATTACAGGCATGCGCCAGCACGCCCGGCTAATTTTTTTGTATTTTTAGTAGAGATGGGGTTTCAGTATGTTGGTCAGGCTGCTCTCAAACTCCTGACCTCAAGTGATCCATCCACCTCAGCCTCCTGAAGTGCTGGGATCACAGGTGTGAGTCACTGCGCCCAGCCTATAATTGTTTAATGAATGCACAAATAGGAAATCCCTGTTTACTGGGCACTATCACGGTTTTCTGCATACGTGTGCCTCGACACTGACACACTATCGAGATAGATTAGGAATGTTGAGTGCCTGTGACTTTCCCTGTCAGTGCCTGATACAAATTCAAAGAAGAGATGATAACCCTTATGAAATTTAGGCTGCTGGTATCTGGAACTCAATTTCCTCTTTAGTTCAAGCAGAAAAGACTAGAAATCCAGAGAGTCAGTGGTTAATGCAGTGTTAGAGTAGAACAGGAGAAATAATTCTAGACAATGATTCTTCTACCGATGGCTAACAGGTGTCCATGGGACAGCATGGGGGTGGGAACACTCAGCGGCTTAGGGAAATACTCATACCCTGTCACTGGTAATAACAAGATCCAAAAGTAAGATGATATATAAAATAATTTTTACATTTCTGGACCACTATTTTTTTTAAAAAAGGATTATATCAGGAGGTTTTCTGCTTCAAAAGTTCTCTATTCTGTCTGGTTAGGTACAAGATATTGGCTAAAATATCCAATGGATACAGGTAGACCAGAGATACCCAGCTGTTCTCCTCTTGGCATGAAAGAGACTTTTTTCTTGCTAGTTATTTATTATTTTACTAAATGCCCAACGGCTGTCAGATGGTGACATTTTTTTCATCCACAGATAATCTAATAGACTATTAGAAGTAACCACTTATATAACAGTGGACACCTGAGCCTCTCCTGTATTAACTTTTCTTCAGTATTACCTTTAGACGTGGGCCTGACACCAGAGAGATGGATGTTAGCTAGAGGTCAAATTTGAATGCATCAAGTCAGGTTTGTTTCTGAGAAGCCACCTGTTCCACAGAAACAGAAATGGTAGGGTGGAAGGGTAGAGTGAGAGGTCACCCAGTTTATCCCCCTATCTCTATGCAGTACGTGGAGTGACCCAAATATTACATTAATTTTAATCGTACTTGTGCTGAGCTTGGTGATGTGTCATTTCCTGCCTCTGTTCCTCAGAGTGTAGGATTTGTTTCGCTGATAACGCTGATAACTGCTGCCATAATGTCATCAAATCAAACATGAATTGATTTTGTGATTGAAACTGCAGATGCCACTATTATCTGATTTCTTTAAATGCCTTTCTAAAGATACATTTGGCCTCTGTCTAATTCTCTCTGTTTTGATTTTCCTAATATCCTCAGGGTTGACTTGTTACTGAAGGGTGAGTGCATCCTGTCAATATATAAATGATTCTCAGGGACTAGGGAAGAAACAGGAACCCTAGACTTCTGGACTACAGAGCCTCCTTTTCGGTTCCTTTTAATTACATGTCCTTTAGATAATACTATTTTCATAGGAGAAGACAAAATGAAGCTGAGAGTTCAGTTCTTTTTTCTAAGAAGAAACTTACTGAAGCTTAAGTATCCTGAGTTATATTGAAAGTGAGCTGACAACCCAGGCCCCTCCATTATATCTGTAACCTCCACCAAGATCCAAGAAAATCCAGCGCAACACTCTGTCTCTGATACCTTACACAACTCACCTAGTTTTCAACATGGTACAATCTAGCTGCAAATAGATGACAGATGGGATTTTTGTTGTTGTTGTTGATTAAGTATGAGACTCTCCTGTAGCTGCAGGAGATCCTTAAACTTTTTATTTTGGTCAGTGGACTAACGACAAATAGCTTGATACAAAAGCATTCAGAAATTAGTCAGGCTTCTTATTGAGATTCTCCAATGTCATCTAACTTTTCCAGAATTTAAAATTAGCTTGTCTGTATCTGTATGTTTGCCTCTCTCTCTCTCTCTCTCTCTCTCTCTCTCTCTGTGTGTGTGTGTGTGTGTGTGTGTGAGAGAGAGAGAGAGAGGAGAGAGAGAAATTGATTTTTCATACCCTACCTTATAATTTAATTAGCATCTTCTCCAGTGATGGAATGGAGAGATTGTTCATTAAGTCTGCAGATGGAACTATGCTGGGCAAGCTAACAACATGTAAAGTTAGTTAATTTCAGAGTGCACAAAGCAATGGAGAAGTAGATGAGACTGTCATGAAGTGTGGAAATTGGAGTGGGTCATGAATGAGAAATAAAAGAACCATAGCTTTGTAGAGAGAAGACCAGGAAAATTAAAATAGCACAGTGGAAAACATTTTCAGAAATATAAAATTTAGGACAATACTCTTCAGTGAAAATTGAGAAGAGGTGCAAGAAAAACCTTTATAACTTGTAGATATAAGGCTGGATAATTGCTAAATATTATTATAGAATAATAAATATAAATTTATATTATTATAG
>NW_012099543.1:6115205-6121729 GCF_000951045.1 Mandrillus leucophaeus
GATACTTCTTTATATTGAAATACTTCAGTGTGTATTTATTTAAAATAAATAGTTTTTTTATATGGCCAAAGCACAGTGATCAGCATCAAAAAATTAACAATATAAGACTATTATATAATTATAAATTTTGATCACATTTTCAGATTTCCCCACTAATATCATCATCGTACAATAATTTTTTTCTCTGATTCAGACATGTATCCACGTTCACAAATTACATTTAGTTGTCATCAGAATAATCGTCTAAAAAAACCCAGATCTGCTGGTACCATCCCCTAGCTAAACGTTTTAGGATGATTTTGTTGTCTTCTTAAGATACAGTATCCCAGGCTGTGTGTGATATTCAGCTGGTATGAAGCTCTAAAACCATATTGACTTGTTAATGGCTTGTCCAATTGTCTTGAGTTCATTCATTCACATTGGTTAGTGCCTGTGTTAGAATGGTTGTTCAATATTTGCAGTATTACTTCTGCCCATGTCTCATAAAATCCTGCTTTCTTTTCCAGATTCATATTTTGAAATTCTCTCCCAAGCTGTCTTTGCTGTGTTCCTACTTGTCACAAACTCCAGAGGGGAAAAGATTTTATGCTACTTGAAAGCTAACAATGTAGCTGCCACGGTTTCACAGATGCTGCCAGAAGACACAAAACCCCTGGGTCAGAGACAAAGAATATTGGTGTGCACGGTACAAGAGGGAGATTAATGTTCACATGGTTCTATTGACCCTCAAGTCCCATGAGGATGATGTGGAGGAAGACTCAGGTGGATTCCATAGAAATGTTAGAATTTTATGTTCATCAAGGATATTGGTCTATACTTTTCTTTTTTTGCTATGTGCTTTTCCGATTTTGGTATTATGGTGATACTAGCTTCATAGAATGATTTAGGGAGGGTTCCCCCTTTCTCTATCTTGTGGAATAGTGTCAAATGGATTGGTACCAATTCTTTGAATGTCTGGGAGAATTCTGCTGTGAATCCATCTGGTCCTGGACTTTTTTTTTTTGGTAATTTTAAAATTACCATTTTAATCTCACTGCTTGTTATTGGTCTGTTAAGGGTGTCTAATTTTTCCTGGTTTCAGCTAGGAGGATTGTATCTTTCCCATAATTTATCTATCTATTCTAGGTTTTCTAGTTTATGTGAATAATGGTGTTCATAGTAGCCTTGAATAATCTTTTTTATTTCTGTGGTATTAGTTGTAATATCTCCCGTTTTGTTTCTAATTGAGCTTATTTGGATTTTCTGTCTTCTTTTCTTGGTTAATTTTGCTAATGGTCTATCCATTTTATTTGTTCTTTAAAAGAACCAACTTTTTGTTTCATTTATCTTTTGTGTTTTTTTGTTTCAATTTTATTCAGTCTGCTCTGATCTTGGTTATTTCTTTTCTTCTGCTGAGTTTGGGTTTTGTTTTGTTTTGTTTCTCTAGTTCCTTAAGGTGTGAACTCAGATTGTCTGTACTCTTTTGGACTTTTTGACGCAGGTGTTTAGGGCTATGAACTTTCCTCTTAGCACCGCCTTTGCTGTGTCGCAGAGGTTATGGTAGGTTGTGTTACAATTGTTGTTTCATTCCAAGAATTTTTAAATTTTCGTCTTGATTTCATTTTAGACCCAATGATCATTCAGGAGCAGGTTATTTAATTTCCATGTATTTGCATTGTTTTAAAGGTTTCTTTTGGAGTTGATTTTTAGTTTTATTCTGCTGTGGTCTGAGAGAGTGCTTGATATAATTTCAATTTTTTTTGAATTTATTGAGGCTTCTTTTGTGGCCTATCATATAGTGTGTCTTGGAGAAAGTTCCATGTGCTGTTGAATAGAATGTATATTCTACAGTTAATGGATGGAATGTTCTGTATATTGCTATTAAGCCCATTTGTTCCAGGGTATAGTTTACATCCATTGTTGGTCTTTGTTGACTTCCTGTCTTGATGACCTGTCTGGTGCTGTGAGTGGAGTATTAAAGTTTCCCACTATTACTGTGTTGCTGTCTTTCTCATTTCTTTGGTCTATTAGTAATTGTTTTATAAATTTGGGAGCTCCAGTGTTAGGTGAATGTATGTTTAGGATTGTGATATTTTCCTGTTGGACAAGGCCTTTTATCCTTATATAATGCCCCTTTTAAAACTGCTGTTACTTTAAAGTTTGTTTTGTCTGATATAAGAATGGTTACTCCTGCTTGCTTTTGTTGTGCATTTACCTGAAATGTCTTTTTCCACCCCTTTACCTTAAGTTTGTGTGAGTCCTTATGTGTTAGGTGAGTCTCTTGAAGGCATCAGAGAGTTGGTTGGTAAATTCTCATCCATTCTGCTGTTTTGTATCTTTAAGTGGAGCATTTAGGCCATTTACATTCAATGTTAGTATTGAGATGTTCCATTCCATTCACTGTGCTATTTGTTGCCTGTATACCTTGTTTTTTGTTTTTCATTTTTGTTTTTTAAATTGTATTTTTGCTTTATAGGTTCTGTGAAATTTATGCTTTAAAGAGGTTCTGTTTTGATGTGTTTCCAGGATTTGTTTCAAGATTTAGAGCTCCTTTTCGCAGTTCTTACTGTGGCTTGGTAGTGGTGAATTTCTTCATCATTTGTTTGTTTGAAAAAGACTTCATCTTTCCTTTATATATGAAGCTTAGTTTCGCTGGATACAAAATTATTGGCTGATAATTGCTTTGTTTGAGGAGGCTGAAGATAGGGCCCCAATCTCTTCCAGCTTGTAGGGTTTCTGCTAAGAAATCTGCTGTTAATCTGATAGGTTTTCCTTTATAAGTTAACTGGTACTTTTTTCTCACAGTTTTTGAGATTCTTTCCTTCATCTTAACTTAGATAACCAGACAATGTTCCTAGGTAATGTTCTTTTAGCAATGAATTTCCCAGGTATTCTTTGAGCTTCTTGTATTTGGATGTGTAGGTCTCTAGCAAGGCTGGGGAATTTTCTTCAATTATTCCACCAAATATGTTTTCCAGACTTACAGATTCTGTTCTTCCTCTGGAACACTGATTATTCTTAGGTTTGGTTGTTTAACATAATCCCAGACTTCTTGGAGGCTTTGTTCATATTTTCTTATTCTTTTCTCTTTGTCTTTGTTGGATTGGGTTAATGTGAAGACCTTGTCTTCTAGCTCTGAATTTCTTTCTTCTACTTCTTCAATACTATTGCTGAGACTTTCCAGAGCATTTTGCATTTCTGTAATTGTGTCCATTGTTTCCTGAAGTTTTGACTGTTTTTTATTTATACTATCTATTTTCTTGAATATTACTCCCCTCACTTCTTGTATTGCTTTTTGGATTTCCTTGCATAGGACTTCACTTTTCTCTGGTGCCTCCCTGATTAGCTTAATACCTAACCTCCTGATTTCCTTTTCAGGTAAATCAGGGATTTCTTCTTGGTTTGGGTTAACTGCTGGTGAGCTAGTATGATTTTTTTAGAGGTATTTAAGAACCTTGTTTTGTCATATTACCAGAGTTGGTTTTCTGGTTGCTTCTCATTTGGTAGACTTTGTCAGAGGGAAGTTCTAGGGCTGAAGGCTGTTGTTCAGATTCGTTTGTCTTACGGGGTGTTCTCTTGATTTAGTATTATCCCCCTTTTTCTGTGGATGTGGCTTCCTGTGAGCCGAGCTGTAGTGATTCTTATCTATCTTCTGGATCTAGCCACCCAGCAAGTCTACCCAGCTCCAGGCTGGTACTGAAGGTTGTCTGCCCAGAGTCCTGTGATGTGAACCATCTGTGGATCTCTCAACTGTGGATACCAGCACATTATTTGGGGTGTCTCCTGGGTCCTGCTGGAGCAATCTGCTTCCTTCAGGGGGTCTGTGGGTCCTGTCTTTCAGATTTATTCCTACAGTTGTTCTGGAGCAAAAATTCACGATGCAAACCTCCATACACTGCTCTGTTTGTCCAAGTTGGAGCTGCAATCTAGTCCTGCCTCCCATCCACTGTAATCTTTCCGCTTGTTTTATTTCTTTACGGAGGTGATCTAGTTACAGCTGATTTTGATAGAAGGACCAAGAACACTCATTGGGGAAAATACAGTTTCTTCAATAAATGTTGCTTGGAAAACTGAATATACATGTGCAGAAGAAGGAAACTAGACTCTCACCTCTCACCCTAAAGAATACTCAAAATGAATCAAAGTCCTAAATGTAAGACCAAAAACTATTAAACTGCTAGTAGAAAACATAGGGGAAATGCTTCAGAACATTGGCCTGGGAAAATATTTTGTGAATAAGACCTCAAAAGCACAGGTTGGAAAAGCAAAAATAAACAAATGGGATTATATAAAACTGAAAAGCTTCTTTAGAGCAAGTGAAACAACCAAAAGAGTGAAAAGACAACTCATTGAATGAGAAAAAAATATTTGTAAACTATTTATCCAACAGGGATTAGTGTCCAGAATATATAAGAACACAAACTTCTCAACAGTAAAAAACAAAACAAAGCAAAAACAAACAACACACACACACAGAGACACACACACACACACAAACATAATTCTATTAAAAGAAGGGCAAATGATCTGAACAGACATTTCTCAGAAGAAGGTATATGAACGGCCAAAAAAATATGAAAAATGCTCAACATTATTAATCTTCAGAGAAATGTTAGTCAAAACCACAATAAGCTCTCATCTTATCCCAGTTCAGGTGGCTATCATAAAAAATACAAAAATAACAAACGCTGGCAAGGATGTGAGAAAAGGTAACTCTTATACACTGTTGGTGGGAATGTATACTAGTATAGCCACTATGGAGAGCAGTGTGGAGGTTCCTTAATAATCTATTAAATAGAACTACAGCAATCTCACTTCTGGGCATATACCCGAAGGAAAGGAAATCCTGCACTCTCATGTTTATTGTAGCACCATTTACAATAGCCAAGATATAGAATCAACCTCGGTATCCAATAACAGATGAATACATAAAGAAAATGCAATACATATATATAGTTAATGAACTACTATCAGCTATGAAAAAGAATAAAATCTTGTCATTTGTGGCAACATGGATGTTCTTATTCATATGTAGAAGCTAAAAAATGATCTCATAGAAGGAAAAATTAGAACAGAGCATACTGGAGACTGGGAAGTAAAGGGGGAAGGGAAGGATAGGGGAAGATTTGTTAAAGGATACAAACTTACAGCTAAATATGAGAAATAAGTTCTAGTGCTAGTCTATAGCACTGTAGGATGACTATAGTTAGCAATAATATATTACGTAGTTTCAAATAGCTAAAGGAGGATATTGAACATTCCCAACACAAATAAATGATAAATGAGATGATGTATATGCTAATTACCCTGATCTGATCACTATACTTTGTATGTATCATAACATCACTACATATTCCATATATGTATAATTATTATATGTCAATTAAAACAAATTAAAAAATAAAAAGTGTTAGTAAATTATTGTATTCAATATTGTTTAAATTTATTTAACTTTATGAAATCTGGAATTTTAGCCTCTGGTTGTATGGAGGTCTAGATAACCTGGATGCCTTTCATATTAGAATAAAACTATTTGTTAAACTAAAAAAAAACTAAAAAGAAAGACTAAAAACTAAAAACTAAAAACTAAAAAAGAAAGACTTGACAATGAACCAAATAGTTTTAGAAATTATTTTGACCATTAGTGAAAATAGTTAAAATTTATAATCAATATATAAAAATAAAACTTGTAGAAACAATAATATTGAAGAAAAACAACTTTGTAAGGTATGAGAGTAAAGTACAATGTGTTTTTCTATGAAAAGTATGCCAGGAATGTAGAATGTGTTTTTGTTAAGGAAAAAAGCAGAATAATTTTGTCTTAAAATGAGAAAAAGGGAAAGCATAGGACAGAACCCAAATGAATCTAGAAAGTTGTAGAAAGTTTGCAAAAAGGGAATTTAATTTTGTGAGATCAAAACTGGCTAAGATTAAATGACTTTATTTATAAGACTTTTTTTTTTTTTTTTTTCCCTCAGAGGTAGGGTCTCTCTCCGTCACCTAAGCTGGAGTGCAGTGGTGTGATCATAACTTCCTGCAGCCTTGAACTGCTGGCTCCAAGTGATCCTTCTGCTTTGGCCTCCCAAATTGCTGAGATTACCAGCGTGAGCCATTGTGCCTGGCCAGATTCTTTGGTTGGTTTGTTTTTCTTGAGACGGAGTCCTCCTCTGTCACTCAAGGTTGGAGTGCAGTGGCGTGATTTCACTGCATGCCTTCCGCTCCCGAGTTCAAGCAGTTCTCCTGCCTCAGCCTCCTGAGTAGGCACACAGGTGTGTGCCACCATGCTTACATACTTTTTTTGTGTTCTTTGTAGAGACAGGGTTTCGCTATGTTGGCCAGGCTGGTCTTGAACTCCTGACCTCAGGTGTTCTGCCTTTCTTGGCTTCCCAAAGTGCTGGGATTACAAGGGTAAGCCACCATGCCCAGGCTTTTTTTTTAAAATTAGGAAAATAATGTCTTGACACAAGAGTAGATTTTGATTTTCTCTTTGTTAAAATGATAAAGTTTCTTGGCTTATCAATCTGTTCTTAATAAGAGATTATAGC
>NW_012099543.1:6121779-6124036 GCF_000951045.1 Mandrillus leucophaeus
GGGAAGATTTGTTAAAGGATACAAACTTACAGCTAAATATGAGAAATAAGTTCTAGTGCTAGTCTATAGCACTGTAGGATGACTATAGTTAGCAATAATATATTACGTAGTTTCAAATAGCTAAAGGAGGATATTGAACATTCCCAACACAAATAAATGATAAATGAGATGATGTATATGCTAATTACCCTGATCTGATCACTATACTTTGTATGTATCATAACATCACTACATATTCCATATATGTATAATTATTATATGTCAATTAAAACAAATTAAAAAATAAAAAGTGTTAGTAAATTATTGTATTCAATATTGTTTAAATTTATTTAACTTTATGAAATCTGGAATTTTAGCCTCTGGTTGTATGGAGGTCTAGATAACCTGGATGCCTTTCATATTAGAATAAAACTATTTGTTAAACTAAAAAAAAACTAAAAAGAAAGACTAAAAACTAAAAACTAAAAACTAAAAAAGAAAGACTTGACAATGAACCAAATAGTTTTAGAAATTATTTTGACCATTAGTGAAAATAGTTAAAATTTATAATCAATATATAAAAATAAAACTTGTAGAAACAATAATATTGAAGAAAAACAACTTTGTAAGGTATGAGAGTAAAGTACAATGTGTTTTTCTATGAAAAGTATGCCAGGAATGTAGAATGTGTTTTTGTTAAGGAAAAAAGCAGAATAATTTTGTCTTAAAATGAGAAAAAGGGAAAGCATAGGACAGAACCCAAATGAATCTAGAAAGTTGTAGAAAGTTTGCAAAAAGGGAATTTAATTTTGTGAGATCAAAACTGGCTAAGATTAAATGACTTTATTTATAAGACTTTTTTTTTTTTTTTTTTCCCTCAGAGGTAGGGTCTCTCTCCGTCACCTAAGCTGGAGTGCAGTGGTGTGATCATAACTTCCTGCAGCCTTGAACTGCTGGCTCCAAGTGATCCTTCTGCTTTGGCCTCCCAAATTGCTGAGATTACCAGCGTGAGCCATTGTGCCTGGCCAGATTCTTTGGTTGGTTTGTTTTTCTTGAGACGGAGTCCTCCTCTGTCACTCAAGGTTGGAGTGCAGTGGCGTGATTTCACTGCATGCCTTCCGCTCCCGAGTTCAAGCAGTTCTCCTGCCTCAGCCTCCTGAGTAGGCACACAGGTGTGTGCCACCATGCTTACATACTTTTTTTGTGTTCTTTGTAGAGACAGGGTTTCGCTATGTTGGCCAGGCTGGTCTTGAACTCCTGACCTCAGGTGTTCTGCCTTTCTTGGCTTCCCAAAGTGCTGGGATTACAAGGGTAAGCCACCATGCCCAGGCTTTTTTTTTAAAATTAGGAAAATAATGTCTTGACACAAGAGTAGATTTTGATTTTCTCTTTGTTAAAATGATAAAGTTTCTTGGCTTATCAATCTGTTCTTAATAAGAGATTATAGCTGGGCATGGAGGCTCATGCCTGTTACTCCTAGCACTTTGGGAGGCCGAGGTGGGTGGATCACTTGAGCACAGGAGTTCTAGACCAGTGTGGGCAACATGGTGAAGCCCCATCTTAAAAAAAAAACAAAAACAAAAGAGATGATAAAATGTTTCTGTTTAGTCTGGAAAACAAAGATTCTGTGTCTTTTCAAAATAGTTTTCTGTGCTGTGTTGTTTTTATCATGTCTTCGATTTTTTAAGAGAACAGATTCTTTCATGTTCTCTCCCATATTTATATTTGAGATATTTTATGACCATTACTGTTAAATAGATAATTAAGTATTTTTTCACAATTACCTATGATCTTATGTAATTGAATATTCAAACCTTTTGACATTTTGGACAACTTTTCTTGACCTTGAAGTGAACTTGAGGTTTCCCAGAGAGCCCCTGGAAAACATCAAAGGATTTGTTTCCTTACCTCGTTAAAAGAGAGATGCTGGACTAGTTAGGTTTATTATTATTATTATTTTTTCACTAAATTCCATGGGAAACATTGTCAAAGAAGAGATATTATTTCAGAAGGAATGTAAAGTTCCTATAAATCATCAATGCTCTTACTGTTTAAGATATGTCCTCATATAATGTTATTGGTTAAAAGTTCAGTTATTGTTTAAAATGTCATGTCATAAAGCAACCAAATTTCCTCATCAATTGTGTTTTTATAATGAACTTTCATTAGATCATTAACTATAGCCATATTTTCTTCTCATCCATAGATAGGTATTTTACTCCTATGCTTTCCTAAGAGCTCTTACAGCTACAGAACACTTGTCTTTTTTTTTTTTTTT
>NW_012099543.1:6127011-6129913 GCF_000951045.1 Mandrillus leucophaeus
AACAATTAGCCAGGCCTGGTGGTGTGTGCCTGTAGTCCCAGCTACTCAGAAGGCTGAGGCAGGAGAATTGCTTGAACACAGGAGACAGAAGTTGTGCCACTGCACTCCAGCCTGGAGTATCAAAAAAAAAGACTGTCTCAAAAAAAAATATTTACCATAAACTAGATGTCTTACACTATATAAACATTTATTTCTCACAGTTCTGGATGCTGGGAAGACCAAGACAAAGGTGCTGGCAGACTCAGTGTCTGGTTATGGCACTCTTCCTGGTTTGTAGGTGATCATTTTTTTGTCATATCCTCACATGGCAGAGACAGAGGAGAGAGAGAGAGAAAGAGAATGTTTTCCCACAGCTTTTAAACCCCTTGCAGGAGGGGATGCATGCAGGCAGACGGGTGCAGGAACCAGAGCAAATGAATGCTGGGATTGACTGGTTGCTCCTCTCTGGGGGAGAGCAGGCTTTGTGCGGGCCCGGCAGCAGCGTCCAAGCATGTGACAATGCTCTTTTAGCTCTGCTGTCCAGGAGGGATTGTCTGCCACCCCTGGAGCCCCAGAGGTGTCTGTTACAATCAGTGCTCTTTTAGTATTTGCCATCCATGGATGGCTAAGTGTTAACCAGCTCAGTGGAGGATCAGGTTGACAGGTTTTACACCATACCCTCTTAGTACCTTAGTTCCTTCTCAGCATTCAGAAAGAATCAGGTCACATGAATGAATTGAAGGGTGGTGAATGTGGAAGACTTTATTGAGCAGTGAAAGTGACTCCAGAGGGAAGGGGAGCTTGAAAGGGGGTGGAGTGGGAAGATAATCTTCCCCTGGAGTCCCATCGTCCCCAGCCGAACTTCTCTTTGACTACAGTCTCTAATATCCAGCTGCTTCTTCTCCTCTTGATGTCCAGATAATTCTCTCTTTTGTGTGTGTGTATGCTCTGAGTCTGGGGTTTGGGGCTCTTATGGGCACAGGATAGGTGGTGGGGCTGGCCAAAAGGCAACATTTGCACAGGAAAACAGAACTAATTCTCTCTTTGGGTGGTGGTTCCAGGATTGAGGGTGGAGCCCTCGCCAGGAATCATGCCCTCTTCCACCCAGCATTTCCCTGCATCCTGTCATATCATCATCACCCAGTTTTAAGGAACTATGGTTAACTGTATTAAGTCAGTGCTTACAAAGCACTCTCAACAAACAAACAAACAAACAAACAAACAAACAAAAAACAAACTAGGCTGCTACCTGGCTTACAGATTTCCTAGCCTTATAGGTGAGTAAGAAGGTTCACCTCCTGGCAGGCCCAAGAACCTTAGGATATCCACTCAAGAAGATTGAGTTTCACTCAAATCTATAGATACTACAGATGAAGACTAATGATAAATTCCTGGCTTGGCTTCATAGCCTCAAGAGGATTTTAAACGTGCAGCATTTTTTAAAATAAAAAGTTTCATAAAGCATATCTAAAAAGGCCTATATGTTCAATTACTATTCTTGTTGAACTTACCTAAATAATCAGGCCAAATTTAATGGCAAAAATATTTTATACTCAATAATAATACTACTTTGATTTATCTCTAATCAAAAAGGAGGTTAACTGCAGAGAAAAATATGTTTCAATGAAATAATATAACATGCCCTTATGGTTATCAGATTATACTTCTACTTATTGCCTTTAAGGTTTTATTATCTACCTGTAAATTGAACTGATCCAGCCATTTTACACATTTTTTTCAGGCCTAACCAAATTCTCAATTTTTCTGGTTTCCTTCAATATCCAGTTATAACTCTCCAAATTGACATTTCCAATTTTTCTTCCTCCCTCCTGACTTGGCATCACTGAGAACTAAAACTTGACTGCCCAGATCATTATAAGGACTCAATTTGGCATGTATCTACCCTTTCCCCAGGATCTGAAAAAGCCCTCGCACAGAAGCCAGGCAAAGTGGTATAAACTTTAAAGACCTCATGACTACAACAAACCGTGTATGAGCAACCTTTGTTTCTGGAGCTGTTACTCCGTGGGCCACTCAGAAATGTCACAGGAACTCCCACATCTTCCAAACTCTGCTCCAGAAAATAGCTATAACTGTGATTCTGATGTCTATGCTATTATCACAAACATTCAAACTGTAAACTGGGAAGTCCCTTGGGCGGCCCCTGCTGTCTTCACTCCACCGTCTAAAAACACTGAGAGCTCAATATCTAGAAATCTTCTCAACTCACTGCCTTCTGGACTAAGAAACCGGGTTTATAGTCTGTTCCAAGCATTAATCTTTGTTTTTGTTTCCATAAAGATACCCCTCATTAAATGCCTGATTGCTCATACCATCCAGCAAATATCCTCTACTACTATGTCTCAGCAGATAATTCAGCCGTTCTTCAATAAACAAAAGACAATTCTTTCTTCTCTCCTGAAACAACCTTTATGATGAATTTAGTGTATACCCTATTAGTTCATTTTGCTACATTTATATGCAGCCTAAAACCTTAAATTCCTTATTTTTTAAACAATGTATATATTATACTACACATATCTTTTTGCTGCCGTTTATTTTACTTAGATCCATTGTGTAGATCTACCTCCCTGCTGATACATATACATCAGTTTCATTCATGGAACTACTCTGAATATATATCATATTTTATTTGTCCACTACTGAGATATCTTCTTTATTAAATCATTATTAACTGTTAGTTATTAGAGAAATTTTATCAAAATGATAGGTACTTATGTTTTATTGAAAATGCACTCCAATCGCTTTTTAAACACATCTTACCAGCATATCTTTCTGACAGCCATTTGAAAATGCTGACATATAATGATGAAGTCTACTCTTCCCTCCCTACTGAGTATCATGAGGTCTACGTCAATGTCAGAAGGCTTCAATTCCCCTGAAAACCCAAGGACATTCTTGG
>NW_012099543.1:6130594-6131913 GCF_000951045.1 Mandrillus leucophaeus
TTCATTTGATTTGATTACTTGTGACATTGTTCTCTATTCTGCACCACTGATCTATTTGGCTAGTCTTGCATAAATAACACACTATTTTAATTATTATAGTTTTATAACAAATATTGATATCAGTACAAGCCTATGCTCTATCACGCAATACTGCATAATATCACTGCATCGATATCCTACTTTTTACTTTTACTTAGTTAATTCCAGTATCTTATCTTTTTTAATTCTTGTAAGCTTTTGGAAGTCAAGAAATGTTTATTAGGCATCACCTGTATACTGTAATAGGCTAAATGCTGTTGTGTATTTCTTGGTACTTAAAAGTACTTGGGGGGGCGCCCAAGATGGCCGAATGGGAACAGCTCCAGCCTCTAACTCCCAGTGTGAGCGACACAGAAGACAGGTGATTTCTGGATTTTCAACTGAGGTGCAGACTGACACATCACACTTCACACGGCTGGGTACACTTCTGAGATGAAGCTTCCAGAGCAAGAATCAGACAGTAACAGTCACTGTTCAGCAATATTCTGTGTTCTGCAGCCTCCGCTGCCGATACCTAGGCAAACAGGGTCTGGAGTGGACCTCAAGCAAACACCAACAGACCTGCAGCTGAGGGTCCTGACTGTTAGAAGGAAAACTAACAAACAGAAAGGACACCCACACCAAAACCCCATTAGTATGTCACCATCATCAAAGACCAAAGGTAGATAAAACCACAAAGACGGGGAAAAAACAGTGTAGAAAAGCTGGAAATTCAAAAAATCAGAGTGCATCTCCCCCTCCAAAGGAGCGCAGCTCATCGCCAGCAACGGAACAAAGCTGGACAGAGAATGACTTTGACAAATTGAGAGAAGAAGGCTTCAGTCGATCAAACTTCTCAGAGTTAAAGGAGGAACTATGTACCCAGTGCAAAGAAACTAAAAATCTTGAAAGAAAGAATGGAAGAATGGATAACTAGAATAATCAATGCAGAGAAGACCATAAACGAACTGATAGAGATGAAAACCATGACATGAGAACTATGTGACAAATGCACAAGTTTCAGTAACCTACTCGATCAACTGGAAGAAAGAGTGTCAGTGATTGAAGATCAAATGAATGAAATGAAGTGAGAAGAGAAGTGTAGAGAAAAAAGAGTAAAAAGAAATGAACAAAGCCTCCAAGAAATGTGGGATTATGTGAAAAGACCAAAAATACGTCTTATTGGTGTGCCTGAAAGTGACAGGGAGAATGGAACCAAGTTGGAAAACACTCTTCAGGATATCATCCAGGAGAACTTCCCCAACCTAGTAAGGCAGGCCAACATTCAAATTCAGGAAATA
>NW_012099543.1:6133830-6135657 GCF_000951045.1 Mandrillus leucophaeus
GCAAGAAATAACTAAGATCAGAGCAGAACTGAAGGAGATAGAGACAGAAAAAGCCCTCCAAAACATCAGTGAATCCAGGAGCTGTTTTTTTGAAAAGATCAAAAAAATTGACAGACCGCTAGCAAGACTAATAAAGAAGAAAAGAGAGAACAATCAAATAGACACAACAAAAAATGATAAAGGGGATATCACCACCGACCCCACAGAAATACAAACTAACATCAGAGAACACTATAAACACCTCTACGCAAATAAACTAGAAAACCTAGAAGAAATGGATAATTTCCTGGACACTTACACTTTCCCAAGACTAAACCAGGAAGAAGTTGAATCCCTGAATAGACCAATAGCAGGCTCTGAAATTGAGGCAATAATTAATAGCCTACTATCCAAAAGAAGTCCAGGACCATACAGATTCACAGCCGAATTCTACCAGAGGTACAAGGAGGAGCTGGTACCATGCCTTCTGAAATTATTCCAATCAATAGAAAAAGAGGGAATCCTCCCTAACTCATTTTATGAGGCCAACATCATCCGGATACCAAAACCTGGCAGATACACAACCAAAAAAATAGAATTTTAGACCAATATCCCTGATGATCATAGATGCAAAAATCCTCTATAAAATACTGGCAAACCGAATCCAGCAGCACATCAAAAAGCTTATCCACCACGATCAAGTGGGCTTCATTCCTGGAATGCAAGGCTGGTTCAACATACACAAATCAATAAACATAATCCAGCATATAAATAGAACCAAAGACAAAAACCACACGATTATCTCAATAGATGCAGAAAACGCCTTTGACAAAATTCAACAGCCCTTCATGCTAAAAACTCTCAATAAATTCGGTATTGATGGAACATATCTCAAAATAATAAGAGCTATTTATGACAAATCCACAGCCAATATCATACTGAATGGACAAAAACTGGAAGCATTCCCTTTGAAAGGTGGCACAAGGCAGGGATGCCCTCTCTCACCACTCCTATTCAACATAGTATTGGAAGTTCCGACTAGGGCAATTGTGCAAGAGAAAGAAATAAAGGGTATTCAGTTAGGAAAAGAAGAAGTCAACTTGTCCCTGTTTGCAGACGACATGATTGTGTATTTAGAAAACCCCATCAGGGAGAGGGGAGAGGGATAACATTAGGAGATATGCCTAATGTAAATGATGAGTTAATGGGTACAGGACACCAACATGGCACATGTATACATATGTAACAAACCTGCACGTTGTGCACATGTACCCTGGAACTTAAAGTATTAAGAAAAGAAAAAAAGAAATGTTAAAAAAAAAAGTGCTTAGTACTTGTGATACATTGAGCAAGTTGATGAATGAATAACGTAGCAGATCTCTGTCAGGGTGAGTGAATGGGGACCTCATTAGACTGTGGAACTGGCAAGGTCCTCTCCTAGCTTTAGTGGAGTTCCTGGAAGGAGTGCTGTTAAAGCTGATCCCTTAGTTCCTACTTCAGTTTCTGGAACGTCATTCCAATGGGTCTTCTCTGCTTCAGAGTCAAGAGAATATTATTTATGGACTAGGGCAGAAAGGAGCAATCTCTGAGTGATGCATAGCATTGGGTATTTGCTCATTGCATCTTGTTGAATGTGCACAATTGAAAATGATGAATTAATAGAAGTGTAGAGTGACCTGGATACAAAAAAGAGCAATGTGACAATTATCATAACATCATTATTTTATACTTATTTTACACTTACCTTGCCCTTTTTTATTAGATTTATTCTTTTTTTATACTAGAATTTTTTTTTATTATTATACTTTAAGTTCTAGGGTACACGTGCCCAATGTGCTGGTTTGTTAC
>NW_012099543.1:6136208-6137263 GCF_000951045.1 Mandrillus leucophaeus
TATTAGTCTTGCTAGTGGTCTATCAATTTTGTTGATCTTTTCAAAAAACCAGCTGCTAGATTCATTGAGTTTTTGAAGGGTTTTTTTGTGTCTCTGTCTCCTTCAGTTCTCCTCTGATCTTAGTTATTTCTTGCCTTCTGCTAGCTTTTGAATTTGTTTGCTTTTGTTTCTCTAGTTCTTTTTATTGTGATATTAGGGTGTCAGTTTTAGATCTTTCCTGCTTTCTCTTGTGGGTATTTAGTTCTATAAATTTCCCTCTACACACTGCTTTAAATATGTCCCAGAGATTCTGGTATGTTGTATCTTTATTCTCTTTGGTTTCAAAGAACATCTTTATTTCTGTCTTCATTTTGTTATGTACCCAGTAGTCATTCAGGAGCAGGTTGTTCAGTTTCCATGTAGTTGAGCAATTTTGATTGAGTTTCTTAGTCCTGAGTTCTAGTTTGATTGCACTGTGGTCTGAGAGACAGTTTGTTATAATTTCTGTTCATTTACATTTACTGAGGAGTGCTTTACTTCCAACTATGTGGTCAATTTTGGAATAAGTGAGATGTGGTGCTGAGAGGAATGTAAATTCTGTTGATATAGTGTGGAGAGTTCTGTAGATGTCTATTAGGTCTGCTTCGTGCAGAGCTGAGTTCAATTCCTGGATATCCTTGTTAACCTTCTGTCTTGTTGATCTGTCTAAAATTGACAGTGGGGTGTTAAAAAGTCTCCCATTATTATTGTGTGAGTGTCTAATTGTCTTTTTACATCTCTCAGGACTTGCTTTATGAATCTGGGTGCTGCTGTATTGGGTGCATATATATTTAGGATAGTTAGGTTTTCTTTTTGAATTGATCCCTTTACCATTATGTAATGGCTTTCTTTGTCTCTTTTGATCTTTGATGGTTTAAAGTCTGTTTTATCAGAGACCAGGATTGCAACCCCTGCTTTTTTTGCTTTCCATTTGCTTGGTCGATCTTCCTCTATCCCTTTATTTTGAACCTATGTGTGTCTCTGTACGTGACATGGGTCTCCTGAATACAGCACACTGATGGGTCTTGACTCTTTAT
>NW_012099543.1:6138449-6141897 GCF_000951045.1 Mandrillus leucophaeus
GAAAAAAAACCTCCTGTACCAGGATTTATTCTTTCATAAATAACCTTAATTGCACTAGCAATTCAAGAGTCTTAGGTCTATAATAATTAACTGAATAATTGTGTTAGATTGCTAAACAATTTAAATGTGTTCATAGACATAAATTTTACAAAGTATGCAAACGCTATAATTTATACAGTTAGGTTTTAAGAGATTGATCAATGTAATTTGTCTTCCAGTATCAACGTTCCAATGCCTCATCATCCCTGAAAGGTTTTTATTTTGAGCTTGCTGGTGTATGAAATATATTGTTTTGTGGAGGAAAAAACAGAAAATTTCTCTTAACAAATATGTTATTCTATGTTTTAATTTTGGTTAGCACTTTAGACTCTATAGCACACTTTAACATACATCATTTTCATAGAATCCTTTCACTGATTCGTTAGGGTTTATTTAATCTTTTATAGAGAAGAGAAGATTGAGACTCAGATGGCTGTGTAATTTTCCCCATGGTCACATGACGAGGTAGTGGCGGATTCAGGGAGGAGAAAAGCCACATGTTTTGGCTCCTGGTTTTTCCATACTGCATTTTTTTGTGGGGGTAGGGGGTGTGTTTTGAAAAATCCCTGTACATTAATTCAGCAGTAAAAGACATCTCTTTGAAACATTTTTAGCATTTTTTGCATTTCTTTGGGGCATTAAATATTCAGGGGCCGGGCATGGTAGCTTACACTTGTAATCCCAGCACTTTGGGAGGCCGAGGCGGGTGGATCACCTGAATTTAGGAGTTCAAGACCAGTCTGACCAACATGGCGAAACCTTGTCTCTACTAAAAATACAAAAATTAGCTGGGCGTGGTGGTGATTGCCTGTAATCTCAGCTACTTGGGAGGCTGAGGCAGGAGAATCACTTGTATCCAGGAGGCAGAGGTTGCAGTGAGCCGGATTTCACCACTGCACTCCAGCCTGGGCAACATAGCAAGACTCCTTGTCAAAAAAAAAAAAAAAAAAAAATTCAGGAGACATCTGTTGACTCAGAGCACAGAAGGCAGAGCTTTAAAAGGACTTAATAGATTTTAAGAAATAGAGATTGTCTTTGTGATGAAGAAAACTAATAAACAACTAACATTTTTCTCTCTTTAGCTCAGCAAGTGATATGAAGAGTGGGATTATTTTGCCAAATAATATGCCTAAAACTCAGCTACCGGGTATATAGCAGGGTTTTAAGGAGGAATACATTTCAAATCTCAAAATTATGTATCATATTTGTCACTGTAAAAAATAAAAATACTCAAAAATCCTCTTTGTTTCTAACACTAAAATCATTATTATTAATATACACTATGGGTACCTTTGTATATTTTGTCTTCTGTCATGAAAATGAAACCCCTCCAAAATTTATTATTATCCCGTTGAATAGACTTTCTACTCCTATCTCTTGCTCTACCTCCTCTTTAAGGTCAGTAATTCTTAAATTTGCCCTTTTGAGATTACTTTCCAAACCCTGTAGGCATGCTTTACTGTTACTTTATTATTTTTCTTTTGTCTTCTCTGACTGTGTATTTTTAAATAGCCTGTCTTCAAGCTCACTAATTCTTTCTTCTGCTTGATCAATTATGCTATTAAAAGACTCTGATGCATTCTTCAGTATATCAACTGCATTTTTCAGCTCTAGAATGTCTGCCTGATTCTTTTTAATTATTTCACTCTCTTTGTTTAATATATCTGATAGAATTCTGAATTTTTTCTCTTTGTTAACTTGAATTTCTTTAAGTTTCCTCAGCACAACTATTTTGGATTTTCTGTCTGAAAGATCATATATCTCTGTTTCTCCAGGAGTGGTCCCTGATGCCTTATTTAGTTCATTTGGTGAAGTTATGTTTTCCTGGGTGGTGTTGGTGCTAGTAGATGTTCTTTGGTCATTGGAGAGTTAGGTATTTACTGTAGTTTTCACTGTCTGGGCTTATTTGTAGCTGTCCTTCTTGGGAAGGCTTTCTAGATATTTGAAAGAATGTAGGTGTTGTGATCTATGCTGTATATGCTTTAGGGGGCACCCCAAGCCTAGTAATACTGTCATTCTTGCAGACTCATAGAGGTACCTCCTTGATGGTCTTGCACAAGGTCTGGGAGAATTCTCTGGATTACCAGCCAGAAATTCGTATTCACTTCCCTTACTTCCTCCCAAACAAACAGAGTCTCTCCCTCTCTCTCTATGTTCTGAGCCAGCTAGAGCTGGGGAGAAGTGACACAAGCATCCCTGTGGCCACCACCTCTATCACTCTGCTGGGTCACACCTGAGGCCATCACAGCGTTGGGTCTTGCCCAAGTCCTGCTGTAACCACTGCTGGATACTTGCCTATATTTCTCAAGGCCCTGGGGCTCTACAATCTGCAGGTGACAAAGCCAGTCAGGCCTCTGTCTTTCCCTTCAGGATGGCAAGTTCTCCCAGTCCCCTGGTGGGTTCAGAGGTACTGTCCAGGAGTCAGGGACTAGAGCCAAAAACCTTAGATGTCTACCTGGTGTTCCACTGTACTATGGCTGAGCTGACACTCAAACCCAAGACACAGCCCTTCCCACTCTTCCTTCCCCTTTCCAAAGGCAGAGGAGCCTCACCCCATAGCCACCGCCACCACAGGCCACAGGGTGTACTGCCAGACTACCTATGATGTTTACTGAAGGCCCAAGGGCTGTTAAGTCAGCTTGTGGTGTATGCTGCCTGGCCTGGGACTCACTCTTCAGGGCTGTGCTCTTCCCTCTGGCTTAGGGAAAGTCTGGAAATACCATCCGAGAGTCAAATCTTGGAATCGGGGACCCTAAGAGCCCGCTTGGTGCTCTACCACCCTGTGTCTGAGCTGGTACCTAATGTGCAAGAAAAAGTCCCATTTGCTTTTCCTTCTGCTTTTCTCAAGCAAAGGAGTTTCATCCCATAGCCACCACAGTTAGTAATATGCTGAGTCTCACCTGAAGCCCGTAAGTCTCAGAGGTTTACCCAAGGCCCTTGACATAGTACCTGGGTGTCACTGCTGGTCAGTTGGGGCCCAAGGGCTCTTCAGTTAGCAGGCAATGAATGCTGTCAGGACTGGATCCTTTTCTTCAAGACAGAGGATTCTCTTCTGGCCCAGCTTGTGTCTAGAAATATTATCTGGGAGAGAGGGCCTGGAATTGGGCCTCACAACTCTGACCAGTGCTTTATCCTGCTGAGGCTGAACTGGTATCCAAAATGCAAGATAATGTCCTCCCCACTCTTCCTTCTCCTCTCTTCAAGTGAAAGGAAGGGGTCTAGTTTGGAGCTGTAAGTTGTGCAGCCTGGGGTTAGAGGAGGGGTGATGACATACCACATTGCAGTTGCCAGAGGTGAGGAAGGGGTGGCATAGGGAATTCAGGGCTGTTTTATCTATCTCTTTGCTGCCCCTTTGAGCAATATGAAGTTAAAACCAGATACTATGAAGGCTCACCTAATTTTTGATTCT
>NW_012099543.1:6144354-6146295 GCF_000951045.1 Mandrillus leucophaeus
TAGATTTACTTCTTACTTTAGTATCTGTTTTTGGAGAGCTGGATGCACTATGTTCTAAATTGATAAAATAGTTCTAGTTTAAAGAATTTTCTAGTTAAGGACTTCTATTAAAAATAGAGGAAGGCAGTATTGCAATAAAATTTTTGTTTCAGCCCTGGTAGTTGTTTCTTGGAAAATGAGGAATTTTGTATTATTGAACAAAAATGTCAAGGAGGGACTCACAACTAATGAGGTGGAGTCCCTAATAGTGGAGTAATGTCTTTTACCTAGAAAATGGAAAAACAAAGAAAGGATCTGAGAAAGACTTTGAGGAAATTTTTTTCTGGATTTTTGAACCACAGTATGAGGGGGTTAAACAACCACAATTTTCAGAGCTATCCCTGAAGTCCCTGTCTAAGTTGGATTTATAGAGGAATCCCTCTTTCATTTTCTGAGTAACAAAATAGCGTGTATGATGCAACTTGGGGATCATTTTAAACAAATGCTGCAAAAAGACTTTCCAGAAAAATACAATGAAAAAATAGCAACAAGTCATCCTCCAAAATATTACCCAGAGGATGGAGCAATGAAGAAAGGTAGCTGCATTCTTCTCACTACATTTTTGTATCCACAGAGCAGTGAGAAGTTTGAATCACCACTTTGTCTGAAATCATCCCAGACTCACTGTCCCCACTATTTATACCTTGCTGGGGAATAAATAATTTTGTATTCCTATTATGTTCTGGTCAAAAAAAATTAAAAAATGAAGGAAAAAAAAGGAAAAAAAACCTCCTGTACCAGGATTTATTCTTTCATAAATAACCTTAATTGCACTAGCAATTCAAGAGTCTTAGGTCTATAATAATTAACTGAATAATTGTGTTAGATTGCTAAACAATTTAAATGTGTTCATAGACATAAATTTTACAAAGTATGCAAACGCTATAATTTATACAGTTAGGTTTTAAGAGATTGATCAATGTAATTTGTCTTCCAGTATCAACGTTCCAATGCCTCATCATCCCTGAAAGGTTTTTATTTTGAGCTTGCTGGTGTATGAAATATATTGTTTTGTGGAGGAAAAAACAGAAAATTTCTCTTAACAAATATGTTATTCTATGTTTTAATTTTGGTTAGCACTTTAGACTCTATAGCACACTTTAACATACATCATTTTCATAGAATCCTTTCACTGATTCGTTAGGGTTTATTTAATCTTTTATAGAGAAGAGAAGATTGAGACTCAGATGGCTGTGTAATTTTCCCCATGGTCACATGACGAGGTAGTGGCGGATTCAGGGAGGAGAAAAGCCACATGTTTTGGCTCCTGGTTTTTCCATACTGCATTTTTTTGTGGGGGTAGGGGGTGTGTTTTGAAAAATCCCTGTACATTAATTCAGCAGTAAAAGACATCTCTTTGAAACATTTTTAGCATTTTTTGCATTTCTTTGGGGCATTAAATATTCAGGGGCCGGGCATGGTAGCTTACACTTGTAATCCCAGCACTTTGGGAGGCCGAGGCGGGTGGATCACCTGAATTTAGGAGTTCAAGACCAGTCTGACCAACATGGCGAAACCTTGTCTCTACTAAAAATACAAAAATTAGCTGGGCGTGGTGGTGATTGCCTGTAATCTCAGCTACTTGGGAGGCTGAGGCAGGAGAATCACTTGTATCCAGGAGGCAGAGGTTGCAGTGAGCCGGATTTCACCACTGCACTCCAGCCTGGGCAACATAGCAAGACTCCTTGTCAAAAAAAAAAAAAAAAAAAAATTCAGGAGACATCTGTTGACTCAGAGCACAGAAGGCAGAGCTTTAAAAGGACTTAATAGATTTTAAGAAATAGAGATTGTCTTTGTGATGAAGAAAACTAATAAACAACTAACATTTTTCTCTCTTTAGCTCAGCAAGTGATATGAAGAGTGGGATTATTTTGCCAAATAATATGCCTAAAACTCAGCTAC
>NW_012099543.1:6146345-6166126 GCF_000951045.1 Mandrillus leucophaeus
ACCTCCCAGATTCAAGTCATTCTCCTGTCTCAGTGCCCCACCATGCCCAGCTAACTTTTTGTATTTTTAGTAGAGACGGGGTTTCACGATATTGGCCAGACTGGTCTGGCCTGTGTCTGTACTGTCTCAGACATAGGGTGGTAGACACCAGGCGGGCTCTTAGAGTCATATTGGCCAGAACTCCTGATCTCAGGTGATTCATCCCTCTTAGCCTGCCAAAATGCTGGGATTACAGGCATGAGCCACCGCACCCGGCCTTAGATAGTTGTTGACTTGTTGTCCATGTCGGAGGGAAAATCAGTGGAGCCTTCTACTTCTCCATCTTGCTCTGCCTCTCTCCCAAAGGAATTTAAGAAGTGATTTTGTATTCATTTTCTATTGCTGTGTAACAAATGACCACAAAGTTAAAACCCACCGAGTTGTCTCCTGGTTTCTGTAGATCACAAATCCCAGTGTGGCATCACTGAATTCTCTGCTCCAGGTCTCATAAGACTGGAAGTAAGGTCTCAGCCAGTGTTCTCATTTGTAGCTTGGGGGTGCTCTTCCAAGCTCATTTAGGTTATGAACAGAATTCAGTGTCTTGTGGTTGCAATAAGACTGAGGTCCTAATTTTCTTGCTGACTGTTGGCTGGGAGTTGCTCTTAGCTGTTAGGGGCCATCCTCATGTCCTAATCACATGGCTCCATCCAAAGGCAATTCATAATGTGGCTATTTATTTTCTTTAAGGATAGCAGAAGAGCTCACTGGTGCTTCCAGTATCTTTCAAAGGGCTCATCTATTAGGTCAGTCCCACCCAGAGTAATCTCCCCTTTGATTAACTTAAAGCCACCTGACTAGGGGATTTCATTATATCTGCAAAAATCTCTTTTGCCACATAATGCAATGTAATCCTGGGTATAAAATCTTATATTCACAGGTTCTGGTGACATTTCAAGATTATGCATGATGGGTACTCTAGAGAGCAGGAATTTTATGGGCAATTTAGAAGGCTCTGTGATCCAGATGTCCGGGCTCAAGTATACTCACTAGAAAAGATGTTACTGTCTAGTTTTAGTTCTTATCCTTAAAAAATGGTTTTAATCTTCCTGTTACAGCATTCTGTGGGTGTTTTTTCTCCTTCCTACCTCTCATCCTCTATCAGGTTTGTAGTGATCTTCCCTTCCTTCCTTCATTCCAAATGTAGAAAGTGACAGTCCTGTCCGATCCGCATGTTTTATCCCATCACTAGTGACTTATTTAGAGATGAATACGTGACAAGACCAAATCACTTAGAGAGATTTCTGGGAATTTGGTTTGGTTGGAATTATTGAAAATTAGAAGCTCTGTTTTTTCACTGGGAGTGTTAGATATAGGATAAGACAATGCTGGAATTGCCTGGGATACCACATTAGAGACCTTTCTAAGAATAAGCTCTACACTGGAGAAATCAAAGTCAAGGATGGTGAAGGAGTCCTGATGACATTGTTGGAGGTCATTCAGGTTTGAAACCAGGTCTACTTGTATTCCTTTCAGTTATGCAAATCAATATTACAATAACTACTACTGCCATTACTACTGCCACCACTACTATCACTACCACTGTTATTATTTCTATAATTATTTGGATTAAAGTCTGTTTCTATCAAATGAACTCAACAACTCTAAAATTTTTCTTAAATTTTCTTAGGAAAGTCCAGTCTAAGGATGCTATATATTAGAGATCCAGAAACAGTATTTTTTTTTTTTTTTTTTTTTTGAGACGGTCTCTCTCTGTTGCCCAGGCTGGAGTGCAGTGGTGCAATCTCAGCTCACTGTAACCTCTGCCTCCTGGGTTCAAGCGACCCGAAGCAGCATCATGAATTTCAGTTGGAATGGCTGAGCACAGCATGCTTATTTGGTATGTCTTTTCCCCCTAGAATATTCCCCCCAAATATTCCAAATAAGGAATCATATTTGGCGAACAACCAAAACCAAAGTATTTATGATAACGTTAAGGTGGGGGGCTGATGACTCTGAAATTTGCAGGGCAGGCTTGCCGGCTGGAAATTCAGGCAGGGTTTTCATGTGGTAGTCTTGTGGAGAATTCCTTTTGTGTCAGGGAACCTTAGTTTTTGCTCATAAGGTTTCCAACAGATTGGATGAGCCCCATGTGCATAATGGAGATTAATCTTTTTCTCTTAAGGCAGGTGGATCACGTAAGCCCTGGAGTTTGAGAGCAGCTCGGACAACATAGCGAGATCTTGTCACTACAAAAATTAACAAATTTTGCCAAGCATCACGAGATGTGCCTGTAGTCCCAGCTACTCAGGAAGCTGAGGTGGGAGGATTGCTTAATCCCAGGAGGCTGAGGCTGCAGTGACCAAATCGCACCACTGCACCCCAGCCTGGGTGACAGAGTGACACTTTGTCTCAAATAAATAAATAAATAAACAAACAAATAAACAGACGGAACATTCTATTAAACAAATACCTTCACAGCAACATTTGGACTGGTGAAGAACTGTGTACTTATAGCTTAGCCGAGTTGATAAATGAAGTTAATAATCACAATAGTAAACGAGATACTTAATACTATTTTATCTTTTCTTATCTGTACTTTAAAACAAGAATGGTTGAAAAACTGAGAAGTTTTGATTGTTCTCATTATCTGAATTTATTCATCTCATACTTGCTGAGGATGTCCTAGTATTATTCACGAGAAAACTTTTTCTCTTTTTGTCTTCTCTAAGTACGTTTTGTTCATCTCTCCAGTAGTAAAGCTGACAGCTACAGATGCAAAGATAATCTGAGATACTACAAAATCTGAGATACCTTACCTAATTCTATTAGAGCAGTAAGCCAAAACAATGCAAATAGAATCTAAGAAAATAGTAATGAAGACTCTTAGCATTTTTTTCTAATCCTCATTTTATAGGCGAGGAAATTGAGTCCGAGGAAATTGAGTCCCAGGAAATTAAATAATTGGTCCGTGGTTTCCCAGTTTTTTTTTTTTTGAGACGGAGTCTTGCTGTCTCCCAGGCTGGAGTGCAGTGGTGCCATCTCGGCTCACTGCAACCTCCGCCTCCCAGGTTCATACCATTCTCCTGCCTCAGCCTCCCGAGTAGCTGGGACTACAGGTGCCTGCCACCACGCCCGGCTAATTTTTTGTATTTTTAGTAAAGATGAGATTTCACTGTGTTAGCCAGGATGGTCTCGATCTCCTGACCACATGATCCGCCCGCCTCAGCCTCCCAAACTGCTGTGATTACAGGCGTGAGCCACGGCGACTGGCCTATTACCCAGTTTTAAGTGATGAAATTGGGGCTACCATTCAGCTTATCTGTCCTCGGCTATATTTTTAAAACATTACATTGTATCTCTACAATAAATATTTTCCATTTTTACATTCTAATGTATATTTTGTTCCTAACTGATGTTTCTATAGGCTTTCTCTTTTTCCAGATTATTCATGGAAGTTTTTTTAGAAGACAGAGGCCTTAAATTAGGTGTCATATTCTTTATAGTGTAGGTGCCCCAAAATATTTGTTTCATTGAAGAATATATTTTTAGGCAAATACTCCATGTCAGGCCTACTGCTAAGAGCTCAGAGACCCTAATTGGGAGCAGAGTAATGGCAGAATTGATTGCTCTCACAGCATTCTGCGCTTATCTTCATTAGAGCCCTTAATCAAGTCATGGTGCTATTTTCTCTTCACTCCCTCTTCTCATACTAAATTATAGGTCTGTGTGCCCTTTAAGAGAACCTATTCTGTCTTAGAAATCACAATAAAATCTTTGTGTTTACAGAATTTAGAATCTGACACTGAGTAGGTACTTAACATGTGGTTGTCAAAGAAAGGAAAGAAGAAAGGAAGGGGAGGGTGAATATATACTTTTTTCTTAATGAAGAATTGATACCTAGGTTGTAGGCTAAGCCTGTGAAGCAATCATCCTGAGCAAGTTTCTCAATCTTAGCCCTAGTTTCTTCATTTATACAATAGGGATACAAATGCTTACATTACTTACATCACTGAGTTGTGATAATAAAACAATGTGAAAGAAAGCACTTTGAAAAGCAAACAAGGAAAACTTTTATCAATGCTTTTATCATTTAGCAAACAATGAAAACTTTTATATCAAACAGTGCAAACTTTTATCGAAGAAATTAAAATGTTTATTTCCTGAAGAGACCTCTTGAAATGTCAATATCGACTCCCTAGGACTTCTCTAAAGATTTTCTTAATGATTAAACTGACAATAAAATTGGAATGGGATGATGCATGTGCTGCAAGGAGGGCCTCACTCCACACCCAGTCAATTAATAGATTTTGTTTTTAAAATCCATTTCTGTTCTACTTGCATATAAAATATTGGGAATCTTTGTTCGTAATATTTTCTTTTTGGGAAATAAATTCCTGAATTAATTATCTCAAAATATATTTTGTGGCTGTATTTTTGATTATAGAAAGAAAATGTTAACTGTAAAAAGCTTAGAAATTATAGAAGAGATTAAATCCAATGAGTCTATTTCCTGAAAACCAGTTTATATTTTATAATATTTTTGCATTATGTATGTGTGTATGTATATGTCTATGTGTATCTATGTGTGTGTATATATGTATGTATATATGTATACATGATTCATAACATACATTATGAATATGTAGAAATTTGGAAACTACAAAAAGGATGAAAGAAAGATAATAGTGATTTATTTACTTAAAATTTTTTCAACTTTTATTGTAGATACAGGGGTACATGTGCATATTTATTACATGGGAATGTTGTGTGGTGCTCAGGTTTGGCGTACAAATCCTTTCATCCTGGTAGTGAGCATAGTATCTGATAGGTATTTTTTAAACCTGCCTTCTAGTAGTCTACAGTGTCTATTGTTCCCACATTTATGTCCATGTGTGCTCAATGCTTAGCTCTCCCTTATAAGTGAGAACATGTAGCATTTGATTTTCTGTTCCTGCACTAATTTGTTTAGGATGATGACCTCCAGCTCCGTTCATATTGCTGCAAAGCACATGATTTCATTCTTTCTTTATGGCTGTGTAGTATTCCCTGGTGTATATGTAGCACATTTTCTTTATCAAATTCACCATTGAGGGCCAGGTTGATTCCATATCTTTGCTATTGTGAATAACACAGCCATGAATATACAAGTGCATGTGTTTTTTGGCAGAATGATTTATATTCCTTTGGGTATATACCCAGTACTGGATTGCTGGGTTGAAAGGTAACACTCTTTTAAGTTCTTTTTTTTTTTTTTGAGATGGAGTCTCACTCTGTTGCCCGGGCTGGAGTGCAGTGGCACAATCTTGACTCACTGCAACCTCTGCCTCCCGGGTCAAGCGATTCTCCTGCCTCAACCTCCTGAGTAGCTGAGATCACAGGCATGCACTACCATGCCCAGCTAGTTTTTTAATATTTTTAATAGAGAGGGGGTTTCACCATGTTGGCCAAGCTGGTCTTGAACTCCTGACCTCAAATGATTGGCCTGCCTCGGCCTCCCAAAGTGTTGGGATTACAGGTGTGAGCCACCTCACCCGGCCTGTTTTAAGTTCTTTGAGAAGAATGCAGACTACTTTCCACAGTGGCTGGACTAATTTACATTCCTACCAACAATTTATAAGCATTCCCTTTTCTCTGCATCCTTGCCAACATCTGCTGTTTTCTGACTTTTTGATAATAGCAATTCTGACTGGTGTGGAAATTGTATCTTATTGTGGTTTTGACTAGCATTTCTCTGATGATTAGCGGTGCTGAGCATTTTTTTCACGTTTGTTGGCCACTTGTATGTTTTTTTTTGTCCTTTGCGCTTTTTTTTTAATGGGGTTGTTTTTTGCTGGTTGATTTAAGTTCCGTATAGTTCTATATGCCCAAAGATTTTATGTCTTTGTCAGATAGTTTGTGACTATCTTCTCCAATTCTGTAGGTTGTCTGTTTGCTCTGTTGAGAGTTTCTTTTGCTGTGCAGCAGCTCTTTAGTTTAATTAAGTCTCACTTCTCTATTTTCATTTTTGTTGCAATTGCTTTTCGTGACTTAGCCAAAAATTCCTTGCCAAGGCTGATGTTGAGAAGAGTATTTCCTAGATTGTTTTCAAGAATTTTTATAGTTTGAGGTATTACATTTAAATAATTCTATTAAAAACTTTTAAAATTTTAGATTCAGGAGGTACTTGTGTAGGTTTGTTACATGAATACGTTGCATAATGCTGGGGTTTGGGCTCCTATGGAACCCATCATTCAAATAGTGAACATAGTATCCAATAGGTAACTGTTCAACTCTTGCCCCAACCCTCTCTTTCTTCTTTTGAAGTCCCCAGTGTCTATTGTTTTCATCTTTGTGTCCATATGTACCCCTTTTTTAGCTCCCACTTATAAGAGAACTTGCTGTATTTAATTTGATTTTCTGTTTCTGCATTGATTCACTTACGATAATGGCCTCCAGCTGTATTCATGTTGCTGCAAAGAACATGACTTTATTCTTTTTTATGACTGTGTAGTATTCTATGGTGTATATGTCCCACATTGAAAGAAAATAATTCTTTTTTTTTATTATACTTTAAGTTCTAGGGTACATATGCACAACGTGCAGGTTTGTTACATATGTGTACATGTGCCATGTTGGTGTGCTGCACCCATTAACTCGTCATTTACATTAAATATATCTCCTAATGCTATCCCTCCCCTCTCCCCCCTCCCCACAATAGGACCCGGTGTGTGATGATCCCCTTCCTGTGTCCAAGTGATCTCATTGTTCAATTCCCACCTATGAGTGAGAGCGTGTGGTGTTTGGTTTTCTGTTCTTGCGATAGTTTGCTGAGAATGATGGTTTCCAGCTGCACCCATGTCCCTACAAAGGACACGAACTCATCCTTTTTTATGGCTGCATAGTATTCCATGGTGTATATGTGCCACATTTTCTTAATCCAGTCTGTCATTGATGGACATTTGGGTTGATTCCAAGTCTTTGCTATTGGGAATAGTGCCGCAGTAAACATACGTGTACATATGGCTTTATAGCAGCATGATTTATAAGCCTTTGGGTATATCCCCAGTAATGGGATGACTGGGTCAAATGGTATTTCTAGTTCTAGATCCTTGAAGAATCGCCACACTGTTTTCCACAATGGTTGAACTAGTTTACAGTCCCACCAACAGTGTAAAAGTGTTCCTATTTCTCCACGTCCCCTCCATCACCTGTTGTTTCCTGATTTTTTAATGATTGCCCTTCTTACTGGTGTGAGATGGTATCTCATTGTGGTTTTGATTTGCATTTCTCTGATGGCAAGTGATGATGAGCATTTTTTCATGTATCTGTTGGCTGTAGGAATGTCTTCTTTTGAGAAGTGTCTGTTCATATCTTTGCCCACTTTTTGATGGGTTTTTTTGCTGTTTTTCTTGTAAATTTGTTTGAGTTCTTTATAGGTTCTGGATATTAGCCCTTTTCTCCCATTCTGTAGGTTGCCTGTTCACTCTGATGGTAGTTTCTTTTGCTATGCAGAAGCTCTGTAGTTTAATTAGATCCCATTTGTCAATTTTGGGAAGGAAAATAATTCTTAATCTCTCCTACCAAAGGTTTGTAGTCTTACCTATTAAAATTCTTCCAGGCTTTTTCTTTTTAATATACATACAATATGAGTAAGTGTTTAGAATCCTTGAAGGAATATTCAGTATTTGTGACTTTACTCTGAATTCACATTTCCAGGAGGAAAAGTTTGAATACCTTTATCTTAGATTGGCAAGAGAAGGGAGATAATAGTCTCACCAAAAGGAATAGAACTGTAAGTCCTGAAAAAAAATGTGATTTTATTAGAAGAAGGAGAAGATAGTGTAGTGGACAATCATAGACAATAGATGCTCACTTCAGTACCTAGGCATGTATATATTTTAAATGATATTCTAGTGTTCCATATTTTGTTCCCTTTGTTTTCTTTTTAGTAATTTTTCTATTGTGGCAATATATAATAATATGAAATTTACCATTTTTAACATTTTAGAGCCATTAAGTACATTCACATTGTTGAGTAACCATTACCATTATTCATCTGCAGAACTTTCAAATCATCCATACTGGAATTGTATACTTATTAAATAAAAATGCCCTCTTTGTCCCTGCTTTCTTTATGAATTTGACTATTTTAGGTTTATCTTATGAGTGAAACCATGAATATTTACTTTGTATCTGTCTCATTTCACCTCATTTAATGTCTTCAAGATTCATCCTTGTTGTATGTACCTAAATTTCACTTCTTTTTTCTTTTTTTAAGAGACAGAGTCTTGCTGTATTGCCCAGGCTGGTCTTGAACTCCTGGACTCAAGCAATCCTCCTGCCTTGACCTCCCAAAGTGTTGGGATTACAGGTATAAGCCACCATGCCTGGCCTAAATTTCACTTTTTATCTTTTCTACAGTAAGATAATATTGTGTGTGTGTGTGTATGTGTGTGTGTATATATATACACACACATATATACATGTATACGTGTGTGTGTGTGTGTGTGTGTGTATATATATATATATGCCATGCCATATTTTGTTTATTCATCTGGTACAATTTAGTATGTTTTTGTCCTTTGGCTATTGTGAATAATGCTGCTATGAACATTGCTGCACAAAGACCTGTTTGAGTCCCTGCTTACAGTTTCATGATATATATACCCGGAAGTAGAGTTATTGTATCATATTACAATTCTATGTTTAATTTTTGAGAGAACATCATTTTCTGCAGCAGCTGCATCATTTTACATTTCTAACAGCAATGCATAAAAATTCTAATTTTCTGCACATCTTTGCTAGCACTTGTTGTTTTCTGTTTTTTGATAATAGCCATCCTAATGAGTGTAAGGTGGTACCACATTTGTTTTATATTTTATTCACTTTTTAATATGTCATACCTTATAATTACATGTTATTTAACTTTTCTAAACATGTTAGTTTTCATTTGTGGCATAGTATTTTATCATACAGATACAAATAATGTATTTAATTAATCATTTATTTGCTGATATGTATATTATACATATTCTAGATTCTTTCTATTCTGATTTTTTTTTCAGTATTAAATCTGATTTTATAAGAAAGCCCAATATTCTGTCCTTTTGTGTTCCAAGGAATGAGTAGTATATGTGTGTGGGTATGTCTGTGAGTGTATGTCTGTATGGTTGGCAGGTGCGGGGTGGGTGGTGGTGATAATTTTAGCCACTTGCTTCGATCTTCTCTAAAATGTTCATGCTCAAGTCTTAAAATATACATTTTATGATGAAAGTGTTAATTATCTGTCACATAAAATTTCCATTGTCTTTCCTTTTAAGCTATACATGTTTTGTTGGGCCCTTTCTTGGACTGGATTTTTTGAGAAACAGACTCTGAGAGAGATCTGCACACAGGAGATTTATAGGGAAGTACCCTCAGCAACAAAATTTGTGAGTGAGTCTGAGGAGAGTAGAACTGTTTTTCACATTGAGCAGGCCAGTATGAAGGATGCTTCAGGGGATCATCTGTGTGTCAGATTACAGAATGATTCACAAGCATATTATCATGCAATACAAAGAGTTTCACACATTATGTTCATTCCTCTATGTCAATCCACATGCCTCTTTTCCAGACTTCCCTGTGCAAGACCTCCCGGGGTTTTTTCCTTCTATGTATTGATTAACCAGTAAAGTCCTTTGCCATTGCTCATGAAACTAATGTATATATATGTATATGGGCCACTTTTCATTCCACACAAAGCAGATGGCTGGGTACACCTGCTGAAGCTCTGCCCATTGTGAGAAATTTTCTTTTTGCTTTTTTTTTCCCAAAGTCATCTCTGAGTGAGATGTAGCAGCTGTCAATTTTAAACTTGTACTCACATACTGAGTCAGTCCATTCATGAAGAATTTCTAGTATTTCTAATTCGTCTAATGTATTGCTTTCTTGTGCATCTCAGGCCATCTGAGTGGCATGCTAGACCATCTCCCAGTGTTCTTGCAGGATGTTAAATCCTGCTTCACAGGATAGTACTCCCATATTGATAAACTCTCTCTTACCCAGCTGTATGTTCCAACACTCCTTGTTCTAGCCCCTTTAGATCCAGTTCTACATACGCTCTCCATGCTCCTGCTATTGAATGTGTCATATAACCCGTATTCTAGGCAACCTACTTCAAGAGTGCCTTGGTCCTGAAGGGGATCTGAGCTGCACGCCACAGGACTTGCTACAGGCTCTCTTTTATATGAGGGTCATCTCTCATTGATCATTATTTTTCTGCATAAAGAAACACATTTATATTATAATAATCGTAGTTTCCCTTTACTGAGAACCTACTATATACTACATGATGTGTCTATTAATTAATGATTTACTAACTTTACTAATTTTTGCACATATTCTTCCAGGTAAGTGTGCTATAATTTTACAAATGTGGTAACTAAAGTTTAGTTAAATAGTCATTTACTCATGGTCACAGACATAGCTAGTATTTAAACTGAGGTCAAAATAACTTCAAAACCTATACTTGTGCCCTACATTGCTTGAGATAAAGTTTCACCATTTTAAAACAAATTAATTGTGGGTCTAGTCTTCAATTAACAGGGCAGTAAGGAAAACAGTATTAGTTTTTATTTGGTGTTCCTCCATATGATTCTATAAGACTTGAGTTGGGGCAAGTTGTGATGAGTAAGTGGTCTGATCCATAGCCCAGCGTGTCTTGATCATTACCACAGTTTATTCTGCTGTACAATACTTTGCACAGACTTGTCTTCTGTTATTTTTCTGGTAGAGGTGTACTGGGCCATCTCAGATATCTCTGAGTGGTCCTACTCATTGGTACACAGAGGCCCCTGATGCTGCTCTCAAGGCCTAGGTCCTTAGAGGCCAACATCAGTTACACCTCCCCATCCTCAATCTGTGGTCCTGTGTGTAGCTGAAACATGGGTCTCCTCCACTTGCTGAAAATTCAACCCTATCCAGCTCTAAGTCTGCGGGACGCTCACCCTCTCATTTCTTCCAGGCCACATTGTCATCTTTCATCTTTTTGCTCCCTTCCCCCACCTTTCTTAATGAAATTTAGCCATGTTCCTTTAGGAAAATGTTTGGAAAATAGAGGCTGTTGATTCTAATTTCTCTCAAAAGAAATACTTGCACGCTAGGACTCAAAATCTTGGGTCTTTTCTTGAGAAAGGAAAGAAAAATATAATAGCTTTCAGTTGCATCAAAGAGAAAAACAAAATGTAGACTAATATTTTAAAGTATCCTGCTACAGTTTTAACATCATGAAATTTGGTTATAATTATATTAGCTAACCTCTACTGAGTGCATAAAATGTACCAGGAACTGTTCAAAGTTTCTTTCTTTTAAAATTTCTTTATCCTTACAACAACTTGTGAGGTAGATACTCCCCTTACCCACATTTTATAGATAAGGAGTTTGAGGCATAAAAGGTTAAATGTTGTGTTAAATCACAGAGCTACCAAGTGGTAGAGTCAAGAGTTGATTCAAGTATTTGTACTCATAAACATTTTTGTGTATTTTCTCTCATACTAGCTACTAAAATCAAAGGTAGTTTGTGATTTAGCAAGAAATGTTTTTGGGCATACATATGAAACATTTTAGATATGGATCAGAAATTGGGAATTAAGTCCAATTCTCACTTGAGCCTGCACTGGACACTTGGAAAAGTGTTCTAATTTCTTCACTCTGCTACAGAAATGTATTTTAATTTCAAGTTTAACCTTCCATTGGAACCTTTGAAAGAGAAAACCTTTGCCTCACTTTAATGTTTCCTACATTAACATTTAGATAGAAATGTTTAGATAGAATAAAAAAGGATTGAAAGTAGAAATTATTTATTATCTATCTGTCTATCTATTATATCTATCATCTGTGTTTATCTGTGTATTCATCTATTCTTCCATCATCTATAATTACTTTGACATTGTTTGTGCTATTGGCAGCCTAGTTCTTTCTCCATTACTGAAGTTATGGAGTAATAACTTCTTGATAAAAATCACAGACTCTTATTCTCAAAATTCTTTTCAGAATGGACTAAAGCCACCACATTAAAAAGAAAACTGTCAGGATCAGGAATGACTGGTACTGCCCTTTTACTCTGCTTATAGTTATGCAACAGTTCCTCTGATAATTTCTGCTTCCAGGAAGGAACAGTGGATTATACAAGAGGAAAAGTACTAAAAGGTTTATTGAGAACACGTGTTTCCATTTATAATTCATATAAGTTGCCTGGCACAGTGAAGGAACTCATAAACATTAGTTAACTTCTGTGCTTCCCTAAGAATGTGGAGGAGGAAAAATGAATAGAAGGTAAAAGCAAGACTCTAGTTCAATAATTTAAAACTTTTCCAGAAATGCTTTCTTAACATTAAAAATGAAGAACTTAAAGGAACCCCACATAATAGATACTTTGGAGAAGTATCAATAACAGCAACATATTTTTGGGCTTCAGAGAACTGGGGCTTTGTTCTATTGGGTCTTGTCATTTGTCTTCTTCCTCGATGCTCTATTTCTTCACCTACAAGGTGGTTTTCTGTCACCTTGCTAGAGGCTGTGTAAAGATAAGATCATGTTTGTAAAGCAATCTGCAGTGCCTATTTGGGTTTTCTCACATAATTTATTGCTTCCACAGGTGATTGAAGTCTGCGGCTGGTAACAGGGATTCTTCAAGGTTACTGGGATGTCATTCACTCATCTGGGAGGTCTTTGTGCCCCCCGACTTTGGCTGTTTATGTCACCTTATTGCTGGGAGCATGTCTTATTCTATCCATTAGCATAAAGGTGTTCAGAGTTAATGATGAGTAAACAATATATATTTTATGTGTTTTACAGGTAATTACCTTTCGTTTGCATCTTAGGTGGAACAATTTGACTGTGTTCACAACTATTATTTGAACACATTTTAAAAATTGCTTTGGTCATTATTTCAGGCACTTGTAAAGTTACCCCCTAAGACTTCTGCTAAAAGTCCTATGGATTTAGATTCATGGCTATGCTTGTGGGCATTCTCCTGTTTGAGAAAAACATAAATATCTGCCAAAGTGCAATGGGTAGTTTTGGAAAAGAGATGATCACTCTATTCCTATCAATCTTATGGAAGTCCACTGTTTAATTCTTGGATCAGAGGCATTCACATACAGAAGACACAGATAATCCCTTAGGCATGAAAGGTTACTTCCTAAGTTGCTCATTCAGTAGATTCCATTTGCATGAAAAGACAGGTCCTCAGTTTCCTCTGTATTGTTTGTATTGCTTTATTAGGAAAGTAGCATAGAAATTTAGGTGAGAACAAGTGATTTTAACTTTTCATAGAACTGAGTCAAATTATGACTTTGCTGTCCTTGAATTGTACGATGACAGTCAAACCCCTTATGTTCTTTGAGTTTCAGCTTCCTCACTTATGCCATTCTTTTTTTGTTTTTTTTGAGACGGAGTCTTGCTCTGTCAGCAAGGCTGGAGTGCAGTGGTGCCATCTCGGCTCACTGCAACCTCCGCCTCCCAGGTTCACGCCATTCTTCTACCTCAGCCTGCCGAGTAGCTGGGACTACAGGTGCCCGCCACCATGCCCCACTGATTTTTTGTATTTTTAGTAGAGATGGGGTTTTACCGTGTTAGCCAGGATGATCTCGATCTCCTGACCTCATGATCCGCCCACCTCGGCCTCCCAAAGTACTGGGACTACAGGCGTGAGCCACTGCACCCGGTCCACCTATGCCATTCTTAACTCAGTGTTGTCTTGCAAGTTAAATGGCCCAGCACTTAGACATAAATGTTCACATGCTAAATTTTTAATAAGTCTTGATTATTAAAATAATTTTTAATTACTAGCTTACTTACATTTAGTAGGTAAGAGATCTAGGATTTTATTTTGACTTTATCCAAATTCAAAACCTATAGAAGAACATGATATTGTCCCAGGATAATATATTTTGCACAAGTACACACAAACTCAAATTTATATAGACACACACAAATGTATATACACACATGCTGATCCACACATAGAAACACACATGTGCACACATGCGTGGATAAAAGAATACAAACTATTACATATGAATTATTGAGAGTGATATATGCAATGAGCGTAATATACAGATGTATATGTATGAGGTACTAGAAGTGGAACTGACAGACCCGTTGCACAGATGTGGGTACTGAGACTTATAGAGGTTAAATAATTTGCCTGCCCAAGACATCTCATTGAGTAAATGAGGAAGCTAAAATGTAATGCTAAGGCTTTATTCTGGTAAAGTACATGCTTTTAATTCATACGCTATACAGCTTCACAAACCAGCATTTGGATTGGTGAATTTTATCTAGTCCAGGGTTTGGTTCTCAGTTCTATACACTCAAAAACAGAAGCTGTTAGCACACCAAGAATAAGCTTACTAACTAGGTTCACAGAGACCAATGCATAAGCCAGAGGAAGCTGACCCATGTAGGCTCAGGCTTTATTTTTTAAATTTTCCATTTGCATGATTCAGATCTTTTTCTGTGGAAAATTACAAGAGCCCAACTAAGGCTGGCTTATGCAAAACAAAATAAAGCAAGATAAAAGTGGCTGGCTTTCATAATGAGAAAGAGCAGTGCTATCTTTAGAGACAAATCGTCTCAGATATTTAGATTAGGTGGCACAGATTCTAACCTGTCTTCTGGCATTGTTTTCACCTGCATTAGCTTTACACTTAGGCAACCAAATATGGCAAAATTGGCCGTATAGAACTTCAGGCTTATATTCTAGCAGTTTAGCAACTCTGTCAGGACGAGCACGTCTCATTTCAAATATTTGCAAATGGTTCCAGCAAAACTCCTGTGGCTGATTCTCATTGATCTAGATTTGATCACATCCATCATGAAACCAATCAGAGTAGCTTTGCCTTATCTAGGCCTAAATCACATTCCTATTCCTATATCTGGAAAGATGAATAATATTCACAAACATGAACTGAGGGAAATGAAAATATTCTCTTCAAAAGAAGGCTGAATGATTGCCAGCTAGACAAAAATAACAGATATCTACATAATCTGATACACAGCCTAAAATAGCCTGAAGAGGGAGCATTTTTCAGGGTGAGAAGTTGTACCTGGAAAGTTAAATTAAAACCAGAAGTTGTTTGGTGAGTGCCTTTGTGTGTTCAGGCAGCTATGATTAAAAAAACCATAGACTGGGAGGCTTATAAACAACTGAAATTTATTTCTCACAGTTCCAGAGACACAGAAGTCCAATACCAAGGCACCAGAAGATTGTATGTGGTGAGGGCCAGCTTTCTCAGCTCCAGTCATCTCACTCTAACCTCGCAAGATGGAAAGGCAAGGGGTCTCCTTTGGGCCTGTTTTATAAGGATAGTAGTTATACTCTCTCCTATGCAGAGGAGCATCAGACTTTTTGTTTTATTTGGGCCTTTGACTGATGGGATGAGGGCTTTCCTCATACACATTAGGGGGTAAGGTGGTATCACATTGTGGTTTTGATTTATTTGCATTTCCCTGATTATTAGTGATGTTGAGCATTTTTTCAAATGTTTGTTGGCCATTTGTATATCTTCTTTTGAGAATTGTCTATTCATGTCCTTTGCCCACTTTTTAAGGGGATTATTTGCTTTTTTCTTGTTGATTAGTTTGAATTCCTTGTAGACTCTGGATATTAATCCTGGTCAGATGCAGAGTTTGTGAATATTTTCTCCCACTCTGTGGGTTGTCTGTTTATTCTGCTGATTATTTCTTTTGCTGTGCAGAAGCTTTTTAGTTTAATTAGGTCTCATTTATTTATTCATTTTGCATTTGCTTTTGGGTTCTTGGTCATGAAGTCTTTTCCTAAGCCAATGTCTAGAATAGTTTTTCTGATGTTATCTTCTATAATTTTTAAGGTTTCAAGTCTTAGATTTAAGTCTTTGATCCATTTTGAGTTGATCTTTGTATAAGGTGAAAGATGAGGATTCAGTTTCATTCTTCTGTATGTGGCTTGCCAATTATCCCACCACCATTTATTGAAGAGGGTGTCCTTTCCCCACTTTGTGTTTTTGTATGGTTTGTTGAAGATAAGTTGGCTGTAAGTATTTGAGTTTATTTCTGGGTTCTCTATTCTGTTCCATTGGTCTTCATGTCTTTTTTTTTTTTAATACCAGTACCATACTGCTTTTGTAACTATAGTCTTGTAGTATAGTTTGAAGTCTATCACATAAGCTAATATGATGCCTCCAAATTTGTTCTTTTTGCTTAGTCTTGCTTTGGCTATGCAGGCTCTTTTTTGGTTCAATATTAACTTTAGGATTTTTTTTCTAGTTTGTTGAAAATGATGGTGGTATTTTGATGCAAATTACATTGAATCTGTAGATTGCTTTTGGCATTATGGTTATTTTCACAATAATTCTACCCATTCAGGAGCGTGGGATGTGTTTCCATTGCTTTTCATCTTCTATGATTTCTTTCAGCAGTGTATTGTAGTTTTCCTTGTAGAGATCTCTCACCTCCTTGGTTAAGAATATTCCTAAATACTTTATTTTATTTTATTTTATTTTATTTATTTTATTTGCAGTTGTAATAAAGATTGAGTTCTTTATTTGATTCTCAGCTTGGTTGTTGTTGGTGTAGAAGTGCTACTGATTTGTACACACTGATTTTGTATCTTGAAACTTTACTGAATTCATTTATCAGATCTAGGAGCTTTTTGGATGAGTCTTTAGCATTTTCTAGGTATATGATCATATCTGAGAACAGTGACAGTGTGACTTTCTCTTTTCCAATTTGGATGCCCTTTATTTCTTTCTCTTGCCTGATTGCTCTGGCTAGGACTTCCAGTACTACGTTGAATACAAGTGGCGAAAGTGGGCATCCTTGTTTTTTTCCAGTTCTCAAGGGGATTGCTTTCAACTTTTCCCTGTTCCATATGATGTTGGCTATGGGTTTGTCATAGATGGCTTTTATTACTTTGAGATATGCTTCTTCTATGCCAATTTTGCTGAGGATTTTAATCATAAAGGGATGCTGGATTTTGTCAAATGCTTTTTCTGCTTCTGTAGAGATGATTATATAATTTTTGCTTTTAATTCTGTTTATATAATATACCACATTTATTGACTTGTGTATGTTAAACTATCCCTGGACCCCTGGTATGAAATCCACTTGCTCATGATGTATTATCTTTTTGGTATGCTGTTGGATTTGGTTAGCTAGTATTTTGTTGAGGATTTTTGAATTTATGTTCATTAGGGATATTGGTGTGTAGTTTTTTGTTGTTGTTGTTGTTATGTTCTTTCCTGGTTTTAGTATTTGGATGATACTGGCTTCACAGAATGATTTAGGGAGGATTCCCTCATTTCTATCTTTTAGAATAGTTTCAGTAGGATTGGTAGCAATTCTTCTTTAAATGTCTAATAGGATTCAGCTGTGAATCCATCTGGTCCTGGACATTTTTTTGTTGGCAATTTTTTTTATTCGTTTCAGTCCCTCTACTTGTTCTTGATTTGTTCAGTTTCTACTTCTTCATGATTTAATTTAATCTAGGAGGGATGTATATTTCCAGCAAGTTATCCATATCCTCTAGATTTTCTACTTTGTACACATAAAGATCTTCATAGTAAGCTTGAATTATCTTTTGTATTTCTGTGGTATTGGTTGTATTATCTACTGTTTCATTTTGAATTGAGCTTATTTGGATCTTCTCTCTTCTTGGTTAATCTCACTAACAGTCTATCAATTTTATTTATTTTTTCAAAGAACTAGCTTTTCATTTCATTTATCTTTTGTATTTTTTAGTTTCAATTTCATTTAGTTCTGCTCTGATCTTTGTTACTTGTTTTCTTCTGCTGGGTTTGGGTTTGATTTGTTCTTGTTTCTGTAGTTCCTTGAGGTGTGACCTTAGATTGTCTATTTGTGCTCTTTTAGACTTTTTGATATAGGCATTTAATGCCCTGGGCTTTCGCCTTAGCACCTGTAGATTTTACTGTAGATTTTGATTGGAGGTTTTGATAAGTTGTGTCACTATTATTATTCAGTTCAAAAAATTTTCTAATTTTCATCTTGATTTCTTTGTTGACTCAAAGATCATTCAAGAGCAGATTATTTAATTTCCATGTGTTTGTATAGTTTTGAGGTTTTGTTTTGGAGTTAATTTCCAGTTTTATTTCATGGTGGCTTGAGAAGATACTTGATATAATTTTGGTTTTTTTAAATTTATTGAGACTTGTTTTGTGGCCTATCATAAGTGCCCCACTGATATCATGTTGCTGTCTACCTCATTTCTTGGGTCTAGTAGTAATTGTTCTGTAAATTTGGGAACCCCAGTGTTAGGTGCGTATATATTTAAAATGGTGATATTTTCCAGTTGGACTAATCCTTTTATAATGATATAATGTCCCTCTTTGTTTTTTTTAATTATTGTTACTTTGAAGTTTGTTTTGTCTGATATAAGAATAGCTACTCCTCCTCACTTTTGGTTTCTATTTGCATGGAATATATTTTTTTAACCCTTTACCTTGAGTTTATATAAGTCCTTATTAATTAGATGAGTCTCTTGAAGACAGCAGATGCTTGGTTGGTGGATTTTTATCCATTCTGCCATTCTGTATCTTTTAAGTGGTGCATTTACACCATTTACTTTCAACGTTAGTATTGAGATGTGAGTTACTGATCTATTCATCATGCTAGTTGTTGCCTGAATACCTTATTTTTTTCTATTGTATTACTGTTTTATAGGACCTGTGAGATTTATGCTTTAAGGAGGTTCTATTTTGGTGTATTTCGTGGTTTTGTTTCAAAATGTAGAACTCCTTTTAGGATTTCTTGTAGTACTGGTTTTGTAGTGGTAAATTGATATGGTTTGGCTGTGTTCCCATCTAAATCTCAACTTGAATTGTATCTCCCAGAATTCCTACATTTTGTGGGAGGGGACTGGGGGAGGTAATTGAATCATGGGGGCCAGTCTATCCCATGTTATTCCTGTGATAGTGAATAAGTCTCACAAGATCTGATGGGTTTATCAGGCGTTTCTGCTTTTATTTCTTCCTCATTTTCTCTTGCCATCGCCATGTAAGAAGAGCCTTTCACCTCCCGCCATGATTCTGAGACCTCCCCTGCCATGTGGACCTGTGAGTCCAGTTAAACCTTTTTCTGTTCCCAGTTTCAGGTATGTCTTTATCAGCAGCGAGAAAATGAACTAATACAAAAATTATCTCAGCGTTTGTTTATCTGAAAACACTTTCTCTCTCCCTCATTTATGAAGCTTAGTTTTGCTGGAAACATAATGCTTGGCTGACAATTACTTTGTTTAAGGAGGCTAAAGGTTAAGACCCCACTGCCATCCAGCTTGTAAAGTTTCTTCTGAGAAGTCAGCTGTTAATCTGATACGTTTTCCTTTATAGGTTGCTTTTGTCTCACAGCTGTTAAGATTCTTTCCTTCATCTTGACTTTACATAACCTGATGACTACGTGGCTAGGTGATGAACTTTTTGTGATGAGTTTACCATGAGTCCTTTGAGCTTCTTGTATTTGGATAGCTAGAACTTTAGCAAGGCTTGGGAAGTTTTCCTCAATTATTCCCTCAGATAAGTTTCCCAGACTTTTAGATTTCTGTTCCTTCTCAGAAGCAACAAATATTCTTAGGTTTGGTCATTTAACATAATTGCACATTTCTTGGAGGTTTTAATTTTTTAAATTCTTTTTAAAAATATTTTTGATTGGGTTAATTTGAAACCCTTGACTGTGAGCTCTGAAGTTCTTTCTTTTACTTGTTCTAGTCTATTGTTGAAACTTTCCACTGCATTTTGTGTTTCCCTAAGTTTGTTTTTCATTTCTAGAAGTTGTAATTGTTTTTTCTTTAT
>NW_012099543.1:6166611-6172170 GCF_000951045.1 Mandrillus leucophaeus
TGGTGATGGTAATAGTTATATTCTTAGTGTGTGGATGAGTTCATTGCCTCCTATGGAGTTGAATGGCAGGGATCTTGTGAAGCTTATCTCATTCTCTTGTGGTGTACACTTTATTTATTTAATTTGTCCCCAGTGTTTCATTTACTGAGTTGATGATTCAGGCTTCAGGCCAATAGGGGAGGTATCCCTGGGTAGGCACAAGCTGTGGCTAAGGCAAGTGTGTAGATGCAATACCTAATGCTGGGCTTAGGTCCTAGCCTTGATGAGGGTGCCTGGAGGGGCTCTCAGAAATACTGGGGTTTTATCAGGGTGAAGAGTGGGAGTTAACTCAGCTCCTCTGCCAGGTCAGCAGGAAAGCTATTCACCTCACAACCTCACTCCTCTCTTAGTGTTTCAGCTATTCAGATCAGAGAGGAACCCCTTTTTATCTATATGAATGTTGATATTTCAAGTAGGGAGGAATTGTGACTTTGCCTCTAGTGTAGATCTGAATCTGGGGTATGCTCCTCCTGTGGGGCTGCACTCACCCTGGATTGTTCCAGAAAGGCTGTCTATAGGTGTCTCCATGCTGCATTCCTAAGAAGGAAGCTCCAGCTGTGTCTATGTGGGAGTGCTAGGGGGTACAAGGACCCCTTCCCCAAGGTCCTTCATGATCACAGAGGCTGCCCGCCTGTTGAAGTATAGGTACAGATATTCCCTACTGCATCTAGCACTGCAATTTTGTTTCTGCTATGAGAAACTTCCCACTAGCTGAAAGGTCTGGAACACAAGACCTGCTGTTCAGATTCTTTTGTCCTGTTGGATGATCCCTTAATGTGGTGCTCTCCCACTTCCCCTAGGGATGTGGCTTCCTGAGAGCCAGACTAGAATGATTGTTATTGCTCTTCTGGGTCCAGCCTCCCAGTGGGGCTACCAGGCTCTGGGCTGGTGCTGGGGAATGTCTGCAAAGAGTCCTGTGATGTGATCAGTCTTCAGGTCTCCAGCACCTGCTCTGGTGGAGGTGACAGGGGACTGATGTAAACTCTGAGGATCCTTGGTCATAGGTTTAATGTGCTTTCTTGAATGCTGGTTATGCTTGCAGTGAAGTTGTCATGTGGACAGACTCAGGACCTCTGGTTGGCCAGGATGTTGCAGACAGTTGCATTAGCTGTTGTTTTCTCCTTCCTGGGAGCAGTATTATTCTGTCATGAGTTGCTGTAATGGCCTAAATTGGTTAACCTCCAGCCAGGAGGTAGCACTTTCAAGAGAGCACCAGCTGTGGTATTAGCAGTGGAATTTAAGTTTGCCCTAAATTGGCCAGTGGAAGTATTCTGGTTTCTCAGGGGATGGGCAGGGCCATTAACCTCCCAAGAGTGTATGTCTTTTGTGTTCAGCTACTGGGGTAGGTAGAGAAATACCATCAGGTGGGGATAGGGTTACACGAGCCTGAGCTCAGACTCTCCTTAGGCTGAGCTTGCTGCCGCCACTGTAGGGGATGGGGAGTGGTTCTCAGGCCAATGGGGTTATGTTACAGAGGGGATTATGACTGCCTCTGCTGTGCAGTATAGTTCACCAAAGAAGTGGGGGGATAGCTGGTAGTGGAAGGCCTCACCCAGTTCCAATGCAGTTGGTGAGGTTGGTCTCACTCCTGCATGCCTGCAAACAGCATCAAGTTTAGATTCAGGAAGCCCGGGGACAGAAGTCAGACCTGTCCCACCATAAGCTTCCTGAGCAAGAAAGTAAGCACAGCTTTCAGGCCATGCCCCTGTCTGTCCGCCCACAACATTGGCAGCTTCTGTGCTCATATCTGGAGCAGTTCCTGCTTGCTCCCTGGATTCTGCTCAAGGAAGTTTGTGCCTACTCAAAATTATCACAAAATTCAGTTGAATGCTTCTTTCATCCTGTGACCCCTTCCTAATTCTGCTGGCTGCCTTCCCTGAGAGCCTCTGTGAGATACAGTCAAGGATGGCTTCCCTGGGCTCAAGCTGGAGACTGGGAGTATCTATAAGGCTCTTCCCACTACTGCTTCTACTTTTGTATTTCACATAGCTTTCTAAATTTATTCCAGCTCTAGGTAAGGTCAAAGTCTTCTCCTGTGATTTGGATTTTCAGATTCCCCAGTAGGGAATATGTATTCAGAGGCAAACGTTTCCTCCTCTCACGCTTCAGGAACTCACAGTTTTTCATTTGTCTTGTGAAGTTTGCAGTGACATGCTACTCCTTTCAAAGGATCTGTGAATTCTTTTGATTTTCCTCATCCATTCCTGCAGTGGTTCTTGGAAGAAAAGTTCACAGTGAGAGTCTCTACACTCTGTTCTGTCCATCCAAATGGGAGATGCACATTAGCCCTGCCTTCTATCCACCATCTTGCTCCTATCATATTATGTTTTTTAATTAGATTGTACTATCTTTTTCTCTTATAAATAGAAATAAAAATAGCTTATTTGTACAGAATCAAACGTATTAAGAATTCATAATTTTACTAACTTTATGGATGTACCAAGTTATCTTAGACTTCCAAAATCTCAATTTTCATATTTTTATAATGAGTATAATAATATATCTCTCACAACATTGTTGGAAAACTTAAATAATAAATGAGAAAGAAGCTAGCAGTATGTATATGACTTACTCATAGTAGACATAAAGTCATGTTATTCATTTTCCCAGGTTTGATGTGTTAATTAATTAAAAACTGATTACAATATTTTGGACCAGGTGCTGTGACTGGAAGGTACTGAAGGAGGTAAGTAAACATAAATTATATTTTTGGTCATTTAATCGTATTGCTAATATCTTTTAGTTGGATTGTGGTGGTACTCTATTTCACTTTTCTCTCCATTTCTTATAAAGGGGGTTTAATTAAAGTGTTATTGTATTTACCTTTTTTTTTTTGAGACAGAGTCTTGCTCTGTCGCCCAGGCTAGAGTGCAGTGGCGCGATCTCAGCTCCTGGCAAGCTCTGCCTTCCGAGTTCACATCATTCTCCTGCCTCAGCCTCCCGAATAGCTGGGACTACAGGTGCCCACCACCACCCCTGGCTAATTTTGTTTTTGTATTTTTAGTAGAGATGGTGTTTCACCGGGTTAGCCAGGATGGTCTTGATCTCCTGAGCCTGCCTTGACCTCCCAAAGTGCTGGGATTACAGGCATGAGCCACCACACCCAGCCATATTTGCCTTTTATAGATCCTCTTTGGTGAAATATCTCTTCATGTCTTTTGCCATTTTCTTTTTGAATTTTTTTTTAACCGAGGAGTTTTGAGAGTTCTTTATATATTCTAGATTTATCTTTTGCTAATATTTGCAAATATTTGCATTTTTTCTTCACCCTCTCCTCTGGGTCTCTCACAGAATAAAAATTTTTAACTGTGATGATAAAACTCTACCATTTTTTTTCTCGTTTATGAATCATGCTTTTGATGTCATTGAAAACTCTTTACCAAGACTTACGTCCTGAAGATTTTCTTCTAAGTTATCTTCTATATTTTTATACATTTTACACTTAAATCTAAAACCTTTTGAATTTTTATATAAGGTGTGACATTTAGGTCAAGGTTTGTTATTATTATTTTGCCTATGAATATCCAATTGCTCCAGCACCATTTGTTGAAAATACTCTTCTTTTTCCATTTAATTCTTTGTGTACCTTTTGATAGGGTTGGCTCTGTGTCTCCTCCCACATCTCATCTCCAATTGTAATCACCATGTGTTGGGGGAGGGGCCTGGTAGGATGTGGTTGAATCATGGGGGTGGACTTCCCTGTTGCTATTGTCATGACAGTGAGTGGGTTTTCACCACTTCTGGTTGTTTGAAAGCATATGACACTTCCCCCTTTGCTCTCTCTCTCCTCCATCACTGTGAAGATGTGCGTGCTTGCCCTTCATCTTCTGCCTTGATTTTCAGTTTCCTGAGGCCTCCCAGTCATGCTTCCTGTTAAGTCTGGGGAAGTGAGAGTAAATTACACGTCTTTTCTTTACAAATTACACAGTTGCAGGTAGTTCTTTATAGCAGTGTGAAAACAAACTAATACACCTTTGTATATCATCAGTATGCTGTACTTGTATGGGTCTATTTCTGGGTTTTCTATGATGGTCCCTTGATCTATGTGTTTATACATCTGTGAAAACCACATAGTATTGATTATTGTGGCTATATAATAAACCTTGATAAAATAATTCTTCCCATCTTATTCTTTTTCAAAATTGTTTTATATATCCAAGTTCCACTTGGATATATTCCACATATTTTAGAATAATCTTGTATGTATCCACAAAAAATCCTGCTGAGACTTGGACAGGAATAGTGATAAACATTTACCAGTGTGTACACCTTTATTATGTTGTCTTCCAACCATGATACAGTGTGTTGGTTACTTTTATGCGTCTACTTTACTGGGCTAAATAATACCCAGATAGCTGCTGAAATATTATTTCTAGGCGTGTTTGTAGGATGTTTCTGGAAGAGACTAACATTAAAATAGGCAGAATGAGTAAAAAAAATTATTGTTACCAATGTGGATGGGCATTGTCCAATCCATTGAGTGCCTGAGTAAAGCAAAAAAGTGGAGGGAGAGTGGATTCACTGTCTCTATTTAAGCTGGATTATCTACTTTCTCCTGCCCTGAGACATCTATGCTCCCTCCTGGTTCTCAGATCTTCAGAACTGGATTGAAACTTACACTAATGGCTTTCATGGTTCTCCAGCTTGCAAATAATGGAACTTCTCAGCCTCTATAATTATGTGAGCCAATTTACATAACAGATCTCCTCTTAAATATATCCTTAAATCTCTATCTATCTAATCTATCAGTCGATCTCTATATCTCTATCTGTCTATTTATCTATTCCATTCTATATTCATTTTGCTTATCTGGAGAACCTGATTAGTACATACAGTATGTTTTCCCATTTATTTAGGTCTTGGTTGGTTTTTTTTTCATTGGAATTTTGTGATTTTTCTGGATCTAGATCCTGTATGTATTTTGTTAAATATACATCTAAAAATTTATTTTTTTAAAAGAAATTGTAAGTTTCAATTTTGATGTCCATGTGTTCACTGCTAGTATATAAAAATACGATTAATTTTTGTATGTTGATGTTACATCTGTATGTTGATCTGACCTTGCGGAAATCACTAAAGTAGTCAATAGATTCCTTTAAGTTTTATACATAGATGATTATGTCATCTGCAAATAGGGACAATTTTGTTTTTTCCTTTTCAATCTGTATGTCTTTTCCTTCATTTACTTGCCTTATTACATGAATGAGAATTTCATAATTATGATGACTAGAAGTGATGAGAGCAAACATCCTTGCCTTGTTGCAGTCTTAGAGGAAAGCTTTCAGTCTTTCAGATTAAATGTGATGTTAGCTGTAGATGCCCTTTATTAAACTGGGGAAGGTCTCCTCTATGCTTAATTTTTCTCAAAGCTTTACTTTTGAATAGATGTTGAATTTTGAATTTTGTCAAATGCTTTTTCTCCAGCAATTGATAATGATTGTGCAGTTTTTCTTTATAGCCTCTTAATATGGTAGATTTCACTTTTTTTTTTGGTGGAGTCTCGTTCTTTCACCCAGGCTG
>NW_012099543.1:6175075-6177804 GCF_000951045.1 Mandrillus leucophaeus
TTATTATGTTTGGGATGTACTCAGCTTCTCAAATTTGTAAGCTTATGTTTTCTTGACAAATTCAGGACATTTTTAGCCATTCTTTATTTGAATACCTTTTCAGCCACACCATCTTTCTCTTTTCCTTCCAGTTGTTCGTGACATAAATGTTAAACTTTTGTTAAGTCCAAAAGGTCTCTGATTTTCTTTCTATTTTCTCTTTGTTGATCAGATTGGTTAATTTCCATTGTTTTATCTTCCAGTTCACTGATTCTTTCCTTTATCCTTTCCATTCTACTTTTGGGCACATTTATTAAGTTTTTTTTTTTTTTAAGTTTAGTTATTGTATATTTTAGTTCTAAAAATATCATTTTCTTCTTCTTTATATATTTTATTCCTTAGCTAATACTTTGTATTTTTTTCATTTGTTCCAACGTATTCATAATTGGTGAAGTATTATAATTGTGGATCCTTTAAAATTGTTGCAAGATAATCCCAATGTCTGTGTCTCAGTGTTGGCATCTGTTGATTGTCTTTTCTTATTCTAGTTGAGAATTTTCTAGTATCATGAGTAATTTTTTCAATTGAATTCTGGAAATACTGGTTATTTTGAGCTTATTTAAATCTTTGGTATAGCAGGCATTCTCTAACACCTTCTAGAAGGGAAAGAAAGGCATCATATCATTACTGCCAAGTGTGGGTAAAAGTCCAGCTTGCCTACTTGATCCCCACTGACAGTGGCTCTGGGGTGCTCTTTGTTACTGCTGCGCAAGGGTAGGGGATCAGGCTTTTTACTATACATCCACTAATACCACTCTATGAGTAGGAGGGATTTCTCTTTACTTCTTTTATGGTCTACCTGACACTTTCAGCAGGGAGGAGGTTACTTTGTTACTAGTGAGAGTGGGTGAAAGCCTTGACTCTGCATTAGGCCTTCTCTGATATCAACTCAGCAGGGAGGTTGAGGGGGCATCTCAATACCTCTGGGTGGGGTGAAAGTGAAGTGAGACCATGTGGTCTCCACTACTACATTGACCCCATAGTAAAAGGTCACTCAGTGGAGGAGAAAGTGCCAGCTTTTTTTGGCCTTCACTGATGTTTTCCTGGCAGAAGGATGGGGGTGACTTGTTACAGTTTAGTGAAGGTAGGAGCCTAGTCAGTTTTCTTTGGTGGTGGAGGTGTGAAGGAGTTACAGTTTTTTGTTTTTGTTTTTTTCCTGTGGTGTTTGGCTGGTGTATAGTGGTTATTGTCTAATTGTTTTTCCTGCCTTGCTAGGTACCTCCTTATTTGGCCGGAAAGGGAAATTTTTTAGGAAGTATTTGTGTGCCTATTGGTATTTCCAGGTGACTGGCTTCTTCAACACTCAGTCTGTGATGTGTATGGCAAAACAAATATGTAGATAATTCGTTACTCAGAAGTACCCATCCTTCCAATTACGGAAACATTTCTTTGCTTCAAATTTTAAATTGGTTTTCTTCCATGCTTTCTCTTCCCTAGGGGCTTAAATTTTAGCATTCTTAGATTTTCAAGGTCAGTTGCTATTTATCTGCTTTCCAGTTTTTCAAAATTTTCTGTTTAGCATCTTCCCTTAATTACCTTGTTTTTAGGGATTCATTTAAAAATGTAATGTTAATTTATTAGGACATTGTGATGAATATGCATGTCATTTTTGAACTCCTCGCCTCAAGCAATCTTCCTGCCTCAGCCTTCCAAAGTGCTGTGATTATAAGCATGTGTCACTGCAGCCAACTATGCATGTTATTTTAAAGGATCTGTTTTAAAGTACAGTTCTTCAAAAGAAATTCCTCTGTGTGTTTGTTTATTTAAAATATTTTGAGTCTGCTGTCTCCAAGTCAATGTTTTCATGCATTGTAAAAGTCAGTGGTCATCAGGAGACAGAAACCATATCAGTTATTTTAATGGAGAGAATTCAATATAAGAATTATTGACTAGATATTTGGAACTAAAAATAGACAACAAAAAGAACATGATGATATGGAAATAGTAATTGCAGAAAGTAGCTACCATTCCTACAGTTGAGAGAATAAAAGTAAGACGATACAAGGATTAAAACTTAGAAGGTTAGAGGAGGGGCTCATAAAACTGAAATCCTGAGAAGCTTGCTTCTCAGGTGGTGCTATCTCTGGGCTCAGAGGAGGGGTCTGTGAGGCTGGTATTTAGCCCACTGGGGAGTTGGCTGGTGGCTAGCTGTCCCTGAGGGTCTTTGATGGCACATAATAAGGCTGGTTTTGCAAGTGTTGGACCACTGCAAAGTGGATTCAACCGATGCTAGGAGAACAAATTACTGTCAAGCCTTCAGTGAATCTTGAGAATATAATCGAATTCTAATATCTTCTCATGACCTCTACTTCTATCCCCCTTACCGACACCACCATCATCTCTTGCCTGGATTATTCCAAAAACCTCCTATTAGAATTCCTGGCTTCCTCTGTTGTCCCTCTTTAGTCTATTCTTTTTTAAAAATATAAGCAGCCAATGTAATCCTGCCAGATTTTAAGTCTGAGCATTTCACTGTACTGCTCAAAATTTTCCAGTGTCTTTTTATTTTACTGAGTAAAAACCAAAATCATCACAATACCCCACCAAGCCCTATATAGTTCCGCCTGCCTGCGGTTGTCACACATAGCTGCACCACTTCAGAGGGTGTCATTCATGTAGAAAATTATGTGTCACATGCCAACTCTAAGCCCACCACTCCCCCTTTTATCTTTCTGACTTTCCTTCCTATT
>NW_012099543.1:6178829-6184411 GCF_000951045.1 Mandrillus leucophaeus
TAATAGAATGCAGTAAAAAGTTCCATTGCTCTCTTTTGGCAAAGACACACGTTTAAACAGAATGACAAAATGCAATACAAACTTCAAGGTGAACTTTAGAATTACTGGATATGCAGGAAGTTACCATGAATTGATGTGCCAAACTTGTTAGTATTCCCAGCCCAGTCTCTACATAAACAATGGTACCTCGTCTTGTGATTCTGGAATTGTTTAATTGAAAATCTGCAGACTTTCTGTTCTGAACACAGCATAAGAAATAAAGGAGTCAGTGACCTATAGAATGCATTATCATTTTCCTCTTGATAATATCAAGCAAATGAAGCAGCGCAAAGTGGAAGATAAAAAACAACCCATCTTTTGGGGGATCAGAAATAGGGAAAAAGATAATAAGCTCTAGAATGTATTCAGGACACCATGAATAAGGCATCATAAAGCCTCCAGCACGCTTAGGTGCAGCAATATTATGTGGCTTGTGCTAGCAATTTATGTTAAGCAAAAAATTAACATTGGACAATAAATTTCTTTTGGGTATTACCTTGTAACTACACTCACTATGTAACTTGCATTTCTTAAACTACCACTGGTTTGACAATGTTAATTTAATCAAAGAGAAATCCACTAGATATAAATGTATAATAGCTGAGAAATGAGATTATTATTGTTTTGGGAATATAGGAAGTAGGTAAAATTACAGCTGAGAGGGTTAATAGGTGACATCAAATATTCATTTTTTTACCTTGTTGTTCCCAAGTATAGGCAATTGTAAGTGTACTAACTGTATCAGTTGTTGCTGACATGGTATAAATTTCACACCGCAAGAACTTTGTCTGGTTATGATAGAGATGTGGCTACACTTAGAAAATCAGAGTTTCATCTGACAGTAGAAAAGGCATAATCTGCTTGTCTTTCTCATGTTTACAAGAGGCTTTAGAAAAGGGGTGGGGCCAAAGAAGATTTAAAAAATCCTCTCTTTACTGCAGAGATTTTTATTCAATTCTGCGATGATTGGTGTACTTGTACATGGTCACTTCTCAGAAATGTATTAGCGTTAGGTGCTGATAAAATAATCAGTGGGAATTCTGTATCCTAACATCCCTTTTCAAGTTCATATTCAATTTAATAGCAGATAAAATTGGTCTTTTTCTTTAAATTTTTAGTTTAGCCTTATTCATTTTTTTAGTAGTAACTCATGTCCCATAATATAAAAATAAGTAAGAGTCTATATTTTTCTGTTAATTCATTTTTACGTTTCACTGACTGAATAGGAAAATACTTACAGTTCTCACTCTTGAGGCCATACAGCTTTGGGTCTGTTATTGAGGAACTAGAAGTAGGAACAGGTGAAGATTACAACTGGGAGAGAGAAACCAACTGGGAGATGTCAGTGGGCAGTGAGGGAGTGAATGGAGTGAATTGCTTAGTTAAGGTGGTGAGGGCAACCTGAAAGTCAAAAGGGATAAATCTATGATTCAGGCTATCATGGGAATGGGAGTGAATTCAGAATAGAAGGGAAAAAAATAAAATGAGTCAAATCCAAACGAACCATCTGCAGCTACCACATAGCGAGGGTGTGTCCAAGAGGATTTGTGAGGCATGTAAATCTAGTTGATAGTTCTCAACTGATCCATGAACAGATAGCTTTGTTTCCGTATGGCTCTGAAGATATCCCTTGTATTTTTGATATCGCCTAGTGAAGTAACTGGGACTCCAGGCTCACCTTTTCATCCTTTGTCCACCCTGTTTCTGGGTGACTCAGGTCTCTTCATTGCTTTTCTGTGCCACCAGTGGGATTTATATGGCCGATTGACAGCAGCAGCTGCTTCAGAGTTTATTTTCTTGACCTTGCTGTTTGTGATGGTTCATTTAAGGTGTCAACTTGACTGGATTGAGGGATGGCTAGATGGAGGGCAAAGCATTGTTTCTAGGTGTCTGTGAGGGTGTTTCTAGAGGAGATGAACATGTGAGTCAGTGAACTGAGAGAGGAGGACTTGCCCTCACATTGGGGGTCTGGCTGGAACAAACCTGCAGAGGAAGGGGAGTTTTCTCTTTCTACTTTCTCTCTCCCTTTTAGAACAGGACACTTTTACTCCTCCTACCTTTGGACGTCAGACTCCAGGTTCTTTGGCTTTTGAACTCTGAGACATGTACCAGCAGCCTCTCAGGGGTTTCTTGGACCTGACTAGGGACTACATTGTAGGCTTTCCTGGTTCTGAGGCCTCAGACTTGGACTGATCCATGCTACCAGTATTTAGCCAATGCTGCTGGCATCTCCAGTTCTATAGCTTGCAGTTGTCCTATCGGGACTACTCCGTCTCTGTGTGAGCTGATTCCCCCTAATATATGCCCTTCCATATATCCTCATTTTGTCTCTCTGGAGAACTCTGATCAATACACTGCTCCTGTCCATTCCTCTGGCTACATACTCCAGCTCTGTGTTTTCTGAGAAGAGGGAGTTGTGTATACTCTGACCTATAGTGATGGCAAATTACTAGGTTCTTTAACGATTGCTGGCTCTTAGATTTCAATGTCTTTTGACTATTTTTGAGACAGGGTCTTTCTCTGTCTCCCAAGCTGGAGTGTGATCATAGCTTACCGTGGCCTCAACCCCCTGAGCCCAGGTAGTCCTCCAGCCTCCCAAGTAGCTGGGACCACAGTCAAGTACTATCACACCTGGGTAATTTTGTTATTTTTTGTAGAGGTGGGGTCACTGTATGTTGTCCAGGCTGGTCTTGAACTCCTGGACCTGACTCCAGACTTGGCCTCCCAAAGTGCTGAGATTACAGGTGTGAGCTACCATGCCCGGCCCCTTTTGACTATTTTAATACCTGCATTCTTTTGTATAGATTTTAGGATCAGTTTAATAAGTTAAAGAAAATCCTATGTAATTTTCATAGAAATTATCTGAACCCAAACTAGGGTGAGTCAGTGGAGGTGAATGAGGTATTTTCCTCAGGTCCAAAATGTAAAGAGTTGCCAGAAATATTCAGTAATCAAGATAAATAATATATATACTATTTTTTTTTTTGAGATGGAGTCTCGCTCTGTTGCTCAGGCTGAAGTGCAGTGGCATGATTTTGGCTCACTGAAAGCTCTGCCTCCTGGGTTCACATCATTCTCCTACCTCAGCCTCTCAAGTAGCTGGGACTACAGGTGCCTGCCACCAGGCCTGGCTAATTTTTTTGTATTTTTAGTAGAGACAGGGTTTCACCATGTTAGCCAGGATGGTCTCGATCTCCTGACCTCATGATCTGCCTACCTTGGCCTCCCAAAGTACTGGGATTACAGGCCTGAGCCACCATGCCTGGCTAATAAATAATATTTTAATGCAACATTTTAAAAATGAAATTTAATGCACAAAGTCTTTAAGTAACAATATATCAACAATTTTGAGAAAGACAGGATCTGTCATAGCATTGTGCTAAACCATATTGGAGGCAGAGGTGAAATGGAAAATCAGGACTGACCATATCTTTTATTATTTCCTGAAAATTTTAATATTTTGTTAATCAGTGACTTTTTGCATTAATTTTTATTTTTGAAAACAATGCATTAAAATATTGCTTATCTTGATGTCTGTATTTCTTGGTGGACTTTAAAATTTTGCACCCCAGCCAAGGCCCTCACTTACCTCACTCTCCTCACCCTGGGGCTGGTTCTGAAAAGTACAATATATTTATAGTTTTTTAAAGGAAAAATGAATATCTTTTATGACTTTAAGTTTCTCATTTATGAATATTGTATTTACTTGCATCTTTTATGTCCTGCAGTACTTTGTATTTTTTTCCTTGAAGGTCTTGCATACTTAAAAATGTATTTCAAGTACCTTATGATAGATGTTTCTTGCTCTTTTGAGTGGGTTTTATTTTTTGTTCTTTTTATAAAAAGTTATTTTTGCAGCTCATCCCTGTATCCATGCATCTCCTTCTTTCATTATATAAACAAATATTGATGCCATCTGTGTATCAGACATTGTTATAAGTGCTTTGATATAGCAATAAAGAAAACTAGTGAGGGAAGACCAAAAATAATCAAATAAGTCAATAAAAAGAAAAGGTCAAGTAATAAAAAGCATTATGAAAAAGTTAAAGCAAGGTGAACTGACAGAAAATGACTAAGGGTATGGCAAAGATTGGGTTGTCTGAGTAAGTTTCATATAAGTTGTGACCTGAATGTCAAGAAGGAGGCGCATATCTGAAGGTCTAAGAAACATGAGATAAAATCCACAGGATATTTGAGTAATATCAAGATGCAAGTTGGGCATCTTGACTGTCTACTTCCTTAGGTTTACTTGCTTCTCTAGAACTGGACACTGCTTTTTTATTCTGTTTTTCCCTCATTTTACTTATTCATTATTCACTAAACCAAAAGTATTAACAGTTTACTGTGCACCATTCCCAATTTTAGTGCTAAAACATCTTTGAAAATTAAACTATTGATAGGCTAGCAATGAAAAATGAGAAATTGAAATTTAATAAGTACCACTACAAGAATATAAACTACTTACCTGTAAATCTTACAAAATACATTCAAGATCTACATGCTGAGAACAAGAAAATACTGATGAACAAAATCAAAGACCTAAATAAATGAAGGATAAGCCATATTCATGTACTGGAAGACCCAATGTTTTTCAGATCATAATTCTTCCCAAATTGATCTATAGAGTCAATGAAATGACAATCAAAATTATGACAGGATGTTTTTATAGAAACTAACAAGCTGATTCTAGAATTTATGTGGAAAAGCAAAGGAGGTGTAGTAGACAAAACAATTTTGAAAAAGAACCAAGTTGGAAGACATGAAAAGATTCTGAAATCATTAGTCATTAGGGAAATACAAATGATAACTACAATGAGATTTTTCTATTTACATATTAGAATGGCTAGGATTAAAGACAAACAAATAAAAAAACTGACATTATTAAGTCTTGGTGAGGATGTGGAATAACTCTTATACATTGCTGGTGAGGATGTAAAATAGTGCCACCATTTTGGAAAATAGTTTGGAAGTTTCTTATATAGTTTGACATAAACTTACTGTATCATTCAGCAGTCCTACTCTTAGCTACATGCACAAAAATCTGTATATGAATGTTATGAATGTTTATAACAGCTTTCTTTTTGGTAATTGCCCCAAAGTGGAAACGACTCAAATGCTCCTCAACTTGGGACTAGTTAAGCAAATGGTGATATATCCGTACAATGGAATATTCTTTAGCAATAGAAAGAAACAAACTACACAAAATAGGTGAGTCTCAAGTACATTATGCTAAGAGAAAAAAGCCAGACTCAAATGGTTACATACTGTCTGACTTCGTTTATATGATATTCTGGAAAAAGTAAAACTATAGAAACAGAAAACATTGGTGGTTGTTACAGTCTAGAGGTGGAGGAGGGTTTCTTTTTTTTCTTCTTCTTTTCTTTACGATAAGTCATGGGGTATTTTGGAATGATGTAGGTGTCCTATACCTTTTTTTTTTTTTTTGAGACGGAGGAGTCTCGCTCTGTCGCCCAGGCTGGAGTGCAGTGGCCGGATCTCAGCTCACTGCAAGCTCCGCCTCCCGGGTTCACGCCATTCTCCTG
>NW_012099543.1:6184657-6186895 GCF_000951045.1 Mandrillus leucophaeus
AAGTAATTTCTCGTCCTCCACCCCTCCCATCCTCTCACCCTTCTGAATCTCCATTGTCTATCATTCCACTTTGCACGTCTGTACACATTGTTTAGTACCCATTTATGATGAGAAAATGCAATATTTGACTTTCTGTGTCTGGCTTGTTTTACTTATGATAATGACCTCTAGTTCTATCCATATTGTTGATTGCATTCTTTTTAATGGATGAATAATATTCTATTGTGTATGTTTACCACACTTTAATCCTCCACTGATGGACACTTAGGTTGATTGCGTATATTTGCTGTTGCGAATAGTGCTGTAATGAACAAATGAGTGCAGGTATCTTTTCAATAAATTTATTTCTTTTCCTTTCGGTATATATCAAGTAGTGAGAGTGCTGGATTGAATGATAGTCCTATTTCTAACTCTCTGAGAAATCTCCATACAGTTTTTCATAGAGGTTGTACTACCACAAATAGCGTACATTTCCACCAACAGTGTAGAAAATGTCCCTTTTCTCTGCATCTTCGTCAACATCTGCTGTTTTCTGTCTTTTTGTTAATAGCCACTCTGACCGGTATGATTAGTGATGTTGAGCATTTTTTTTATATATATATTTACTATTGCCATTTGTATGTCTTTTGTTAAAAAAAGGTCAATTCATGTTCTTTGCCCACTCAAACTTTATTAAGAAAAAATTGCTGCCTGAAATCCAAAGATTTGGGAACCGTTGGTTTAGAACACTGCTTCTCAAAATGTGGTGTCTAGACTAGCAGAATCAACATTACCTGGGAGCTAAATAGAAATGTAAATCCTCTGGCCCCACCCACCAAATCAGAAACTTTGGGGTTGGGGCCCAGATGTCTGTTTTAACAAGTTTGCCAGGTGGTTCTGAGGCACACTAAGGTTTGAGAGTCAACATGATGGTTCCTCTGCTTTATGTGGCTTAGTATAGTACAGGCTGAGGAATTTAAAAAAAAAACAACCAAAAAAACAAAAAAAAGGTAAAAAAACCTACTTTTGAATTCTGGGTTTTTTTCATTGTGTCAACTATTTAATCCTTAGGGTTTGATTTTTCTTATCTCTAAAATGAGGATTTTAATATCTACTTCCTAAGATTGTTGTGAGGGCATCAATAGAATAATGCCAGGAAAGTTCTTAGCACAGTCTGAAACACAGCAAAAACTCAGTGTGATCTGATTCACATTCTTGAACTTCTTGTTTGTTTTTTGATGTATGCACAATCAAATTCCTCTTCAGCAGGCATTTCAAACTGCGACCTGGCTATTGCCATTGCAGTTATACGGGCAAGAAGCTCAACATTCTTCATTAGATGTTTCCCTTTTCCCTAGCGTTTTCCCCCAGACTTTCTATTTGTTCTTGCTTTTTCTTAGATTAAGAAAAAATGCTACTTGAGTAGAGAGACTCTGGTGTTTTGGAGGCTGAATATATTTCCATTTCACAGAACAATTATCTTTGTTTGCTTATTTATATTTTAGTTAATCATTACTCGGGCATTTGCAAAAGTTGAATTAAAAATCAATTTAAATGAAAAATTAGCTGACTAACCTAAGGCAGAACATTTGCTAGCAGATATGAATATGAAACGTTGTTCTTCTGATTAACAGTCTATTTCCATAATCACATTACAAGTTTAAAATGTAGTGTTATAGGTGAATGTGTGTGTGTGTGTGTGTGTGTGTGTGTGTGTGTGTGTGTGTGTGTTGAGAGAAGAATTTATTGAAAAAGGAAAGAGAGAACCATAGGGAAAGGAATATATAACTATCAAAGACAAGCAGGTAAAATTTAAAAAGTGCTATCTCTTAATTTCTCAAATACAGGGAATTAATAATTTTGTACCAGTTTATCAAGTGGGAATTACTGATTTTCAGGGAAAATGACTTTTTTGTTTTTTGCAGTTAGAGTTGAGAGGTACTTGATATTATCCTTCATTTTCTGTTTCCTGCAGGTGGTAAGAGTTGTTTAATTATTCATATGACTTAGTAATGCAACTACTTCTCAAATACGATTGACCTGCCAGGATATTTCACTAGATCCTTTTCACTCAATATGCTGAGGATTTATTTCCTTTCTCTTGTTTGGGAAAGTAGCAAAATAGCAAATTGATTTCCTTTTTGGAATGTTGACTTGTATATCTACTTCTATCAAATTTGAAAGTAAAAGTGGAATCTTTTGCATTGATGACTTTTGATTCCACCTTGACTTGTTCCCCTTTGAATGGAAACTGTTATT
>NW_012099543.1:6186945-6211152 GCF_000951045.1 Mandrillus leucophaeus
TTTTTCTTATCTCTAAAATGAGGATTTTAATATCTACTTCCTAAGATTGTTGTGAGGGCATCAATAGAATAATGCCAGGAAAGTTCTTAGCACAGTCTGAAACACAGCAAAAACTCAGTGTGATCTGATTCACATTCTTGAACTTCTTGTTTGTTTTTTGATGTATGCACAATCAAATTCCTCTTCAGCAGGCATTTCAAACTGCGACCTGGCTATTGCCATTGCAGTTATACGGGCAAGAAGCTCAACATTCTTCATTAGATGTTTCCCTTTTCCCTAGCGTTTTCCCCCAGACTTTCTATTTGTTCTTGCTTTTTCTTAGATTAAGAAAAAATGCTACTTGAGTAGAGAGACTCTGGTGTTTTGGAGGCTGAATATATTTCCATTTCACAGAACAATTATCTTTGTTTGCTTATTTATATTTTAGTTAATCATTACTCGGGCATTTGCAAAAGTTGAATTAAAAATCAATTTAAATGAAAAATTAGCTGACTAACCTAAGGCAGAACATTTGCTAGCAGATATGAATATGAAACGTTGTTCTTCTGATTAACAGTCTATTTCCATAATCACATTACAAGTTTAAAATGTAGTGTTATAGGTGAATGTGTGTGTGTGTGTGTGTGTGTGTGTGTGTGTGTGTGTGTGTGTGTTGAGAGAAGAATTTATTGAAAAAGGAAAGAGAGAACCATAGGGAAAGGAATATATAACTATCAAAGACAAGCAGGTAAAATTTAAAAAGTGCTATCTCTTAATTTCTCAAATACAGGGAATTAATAATTTTGTACCAGTTTATCAAGTGGGAATTACTGATTTTCAGGGAAAATGACTTTTTTGTTTTTTGCAGTTAGAGTTGAGAGGTACTTGATATTATCCTTCATTTTCTGTTTCCTGCAGGTGGTAAGAGTTGTTTAATTATTCATATGACTTAGTAATGCAACTACTTCTCAAATACGATTGACCTGCCAGGATATTTCACTAGATCCTTTTCACTCAATATGCTGAGGATTTATTTCCTTTCTCTTGTTTGGGAAAGTAGCAAAATAGCAAATTTATTTCCTTTTTGGAATGTTGACTTGTATATCTACTTCTATCAAATTTGAAAGTAAAAGTGGAATCTTTTGCATTGATGACTTTTGATTCCACCTTGACTTGTTCCCCTTTGAATGGAAACTGTTATTATGCTGTGATAATACTAATAGTAAATAAATACCAGTATATGGTTCCTAACTGAGATAGTATAATCAGCCACATATAAGGCCTATTTGAGTAGAATTTGAGAGGGCAGTTGAGTCATTTTCCACACATGATATAAAGAAGCAGTCTTTAAAAAAATTATTATTTTATTTTATTTTTCCATGAGTTATTGGGGTACAGGTGGTATTTGGTTACGTAAGTAAGTTCTTTAGTCATGATTTGTGAGATCCTGGTGTACCCATCACCTGAGCAGTATACACTGCACCATATATCTTGTCTTTTATCCCTCGGCCCCCTCCCACTATTCCCTTCAAGTCCACAAAGTCCACCGTATCATTCTTATGCCTTTGCGTCCTCACAGCTTAGCTCCCACATACCAGTGAGAACATACGATATTTGGTTTTCCATTCCTGAGTTAAAGAAGCAATGTCTTTTGCAGAAGATTCAGCATATCACTTGGGCATATCATTTGTTTTTCCTTCTCCCAAAGGGAAAAAACGTATTAAAGAAATGGATATTTTGTCAACCATTTTGATCAATAATTGGGTAACTTACTGCACATTAAGAGCTCTATAAGAAAATATATTCTTCCCGTTCGACAGTGTGGTGGTAGCCAAGAAGGAGAGCTGTTCAGATCTCCCTTTAAGAGAGAACTTGCTATTCTGCTACAGAGAGGGTGGGAGATTGACACCCTTCCTCTGCGGTATCTTCTGGATCCTCCTCAGCTTTTGTTCAAGCTGAGGGCACACTTTGTAGGTAGTCCACAGCAATGACAGCATCACAGGATTACTAGGGTCTGGTCATTTCTATTCAACATGAGATGAAACACCTCTAAAGGGCGATCTTTGCTTCACTGCCCCACTGGGTTGGCTGAGATTTAGGCTGATCTGTTTGATTATCTGAGGCTCTCCCTGACCAATCTTGCTTTTTGCTTTACCTTTCACAGGCATTACTTCCCAATAAAACACTTGTACTTCTCACTTGTCATCTTGGCATATGCTTCCAATCGACACAGGGCTGATTGCTATAAAATTAAACAAGAAAAGAGTATTTACCTTAAAGAATAAATTTCCCTTTCACCAGACTCCTTTCCATAGTTCCATCTCCTTCCCCACTCCAAATACATCTGCCTTGCATGCACATTTATTTTACATAGTAAGATCTTGCAGTCAAGTGTGGTGATTAAGAGCAGATTAGATGGCCAGGTGGGGTGGCTCACACCTGTAATCCCAACACTTTGGGAGGCGAGGTGGGCGGATCACCAGGTCAGGAGATCGAGACCATCCTGGCTAACACAGTGAAACCCCATCTCTACAGGTGTGGTGGCGGGCGCCTGAAGTCCCAGGTACTCAGCAGGCCAAGGCATGAGAATGGCGTGAACCCAGGAGGTGGAGCTTGCAGTGAGCCAAGATTCACGAGTTATTAGCTGTGTGATTGCAATAAGCCTCGGTTACCTCGTTACCTCATTTGCAAAAGGGAAAGTAATGATGCCACTTTATGTGAATGTGAATATTAGCAAGAATAAATGAATTATTATACATAAAGCATTTAGTTTAGAAGAATATCTGCCACAAGTAAGTGCTAAGGGAGTTGCTATTAGTAGTAGTAGTATGACCCTGGACTTTGCTTTTTACACTTAGGAATATATAGTGGGAGTCTTTCTGCCCTTCTCATCTACTTTCTTTTGTGAGGAAACTGTACTTATTTGAAGTATAAAATATAAGTTGGGCCACATGGGACACACTTTTAATCCCAGCACTTCAGGAGGCCAACACAGGTAGATCACATGAGGCCAGGAGTTTGAGAACAGCCTGGCCAACATGGCATAACCCCGTCTCTACTAAAAATACAAAAATTAGCCGGGCGTGAGGGCATACGCCTTGATCCCAGCTATGTGGGAGGCTGAGGCAGGAGAATCGCTTGAACCCAGGAGGCAGAGATTGCAGTGAGCCAAGATCATGCCACTGCACTCCAGTCTGGGTGAAAGAGTGAGACTCCATCTAAAAAACAAAAAAATAAGAAAAACTCAAAAAAGTATAAAATTGGATTTGTTTTTAAAGAGATGGGGAGTGGAAGGGTAGTCTCTCACCATGTTGGCAGGGCTGGTCTCAAACTCCTGGGCTCAAGTAATCCTCCTGCCTGATCCTCCCACATAGCTGGGATTACAGGTGTGAGCTACCATACCTGGCCGAAATTTGGTGAGTTTTGATATAAGTATACACTTGTGAAGACATCACCACAATCAAGACAGTGAACATATTCTTCACTCCTGAGGTTTTCTCATGTGCCTTTGTAATCCTTTACTTCCACTCTTCCTCACTCCTCCCTCCCAGGCAATGACTGATCTGCTTTGGTCGTTATAGTTTAGTTTGGACTTCCTAGATTTTATATAAACAGAATTATATAGCATGCACTCTATTTTGACAGATTCTTTTGCTCAACCTGCTTATGTATTCATTCATAATTTTGCATGTATCAATAGTTCATTTTTTTCTGTTTCTGACTCCATTGTGTAGACATACAATGATTTGTTTATCCCTTCACCTGTTGATGGACATTTGGGTAGTGTATTAGTCTGTTTGGGCTGTCATAACAAAATATCATTGACTAGGTAACTTAAAGGACTGAAAGTTATTTTGTCACAATTTTGGAACCTGGTAACTCCAAAACCAAGGTCCTGGCAAATTTGGTTTCTGATGAGGGCTCTCTTCTTGACCTTCAGACAGCTGCCTTCTCCCTATGTCTTTATATGGCCTTTCTTTGGCATGTGCACATGGAAGGGGAGAGATCTCTCTACTTTTCCTCTTCTTATGAAACCATGTGAAGACAGGGGAAAGTAATGATGCCACCTTATATAAATATTAGCAAGAATAAATGAATTATTATACATAAAATATAAACTTTTGTTTTTTATCTAAAAACTCTTGGGCTATCTAAAGGTTACAAGGACTTTCTCTTTTGTTTTCTTAGATAAGTTTTGTTACAATTTTAGGTTTAGTATTTATACTTGTGCACCATTTTTGGTTAATTTTTGTACATGGTATAATGTTTAGACCAAAGTTTATTTTTTTTTTTGCTTATGGATATCCAACTCTTCTACCACCATTTGTTGAACACACTCTTTTGTTCTACTAAGTTGTCTTTGCCCCGTGCCTATCTTTATACCAATACCATATTGTCTGGATTCGTGTATCTTTATAATAAATCTTGAAATCAGAACGTTAGCCCTCTAATTTTGTTTTCCTTTTTAAAAGTTATTTTGGCTTAGAATGATGACTTTAAGGATAGGTGGCAAAGGGAGAATTTAGCTTACTGCATTATTTCTAAAAAAGAATCAAGTCTAATTAAAATGTCACTTTTGCAGGAGAGCTTCATTCTGGGTCTTGGATATGTAATTGTTGAGCAGAATGCTTCATTGCAGTGACATCTGTGGTGGTAGCAGGTGCTTGCCTGGCCACCAGCCTGTTGAGAGAATTTGTTGATACAAACAATGTAGTCAGTAGTCACTGACTCAAATCGCTTAGTGTAAGGTCTGAACTTCAACTTTCTGAAACACTTTCTGTCTTGTGGCAGGTTGATGGGAAGCTCACAGATACTGTATGCTGTAGTCTTTAGCACCTTTAACAAGAAGATGCCACTAAATCCTCAATACTGGAGTTGCAGTGATGCTGCTTAGAACTTGCCGTGTTAGGACATTATTGACTCCATTACTACCGCCACTGCTCAAAAGCCACACTGCTGCAAACTGAACAAACAAACCTCAAACTCAACCCTAAGTCAACACCCAGACAGAGTTTCGAGGACATAAAGTTCTCTCAGAGCTTTGGTAGTGAATTGGTGGAAGTGGGGCAGGTGAATCTCCGGAGAAGGCTGTTGTGGAGAGAGTTGAGTTCCTACTGACGGTGCTGTCATTAAACAGCCAGCTGGAGGTAGCAGGGGTTGGCTAGAGAAAGCAAACCCAGCAACCAGTTTGTTGGAAGAATGTTCTTAGGTTCACTTTCCTATACCATTTAGGAAGAGAGGATCAAAGATAATCTTAGAGGCTGGGCACTAGAATATCCCAGGTAAGACTGAAACCTGTCAAAGCATCTGGACAGGCAAGGACGTCTGACAGTAGATGATTAATGAGCTAAAGATGGAGATAAGTAGGTGAGAAACAATTATTGATTACAGCAAATGCATATGTATCTGGTGGGGGAGGTCCATGGATCAATTAACACAGTCAGTGGATTTGATGTAGTTTGGTCAGGAAAAAAATATGCTTTATAAATAAAGCATTTAAAGGATCTTGTTACCTAACATCCCCAAAAATATATAATTATATTCAAATTGATTCTACAAACAGTGAATCCTGCCTGGGAGCTGGGAGTATGGTGATGAATGATAAGTCTTGGACTTTTGTCTTTAAGGAACTGTATAGAAGGCCAGGGTGACTTTTGATTCCTTTGTTCTTCATGCAGCTGTGTGGAGCAACACTTGTGATTGAGGAATCTCATAGTTTTTCAGGGGCCCATTACTGGAGCTGGTCTTTATTGGAGAGTCAGACAGGAAGGGAGCAGAGCTCAACATGGAAAACCAGCCAAGTGCTTTCAGGCTCCTTTGCCTTCATTCCCCTCATTCTTCCTCTAATGGCTTGCCTGGAAGTTGACAGCAAAAGAAAAAAAAAAAAAAGAAAAGAAAACAATCAAAAGTTAACATTATACACTGTTCAATGTAGCTCTCAGAGAAAACTCTTTTTGTTTAGTGTGAATAATTATTCCTTTTTGTTGTTGTTGTTGTTGCATTTAATGGCTTTAGCTTCTCAGTTTTAATGAGCTGCCAATTTTCTCTCCTAGGGAGGAAGAAAAGAATGAAAGAAATATGTAAACAAAGAGGCAAACAAGTAAACACACAGGAAAAAGTAAAATGCTCAACATTTAGATTAGAGATGTTAGTTGATCACTGTGTTTGTGAACCAAAATTAGATGCACATCACGTTTCTCAGATTTTGAGATGACAATAATTTTATTTATCGTAGAGAATTAAACTTTTGCCAAAAGACTGTCTAAAAGTGTTGGATATATTAGCAAAGGGCTGCCACTTCCTACTGATAGCTGATAATTATATAGCCCTGGATATTTGCTGTAAGTCATTAGGTATGATTTGGATAAATCATATAAAATTTAAACTTACAAAAAATTCAATCAGCAAATCTCATAGACTTCTTTTTAGCCTAACCAAACTCCTGAAGAAAAGAACTATAATTCCTATTAAAATGTAAATAATAATAAAAGCAACTATTGTCAGATGTAATAGAAATCTTCTTCTATAGATTATTACCCCAAGAAGTTCTTGCCTAATACTTATGAGGGAAGTGACATATTAGATGGAGAAACTCAGCAATGACTTGACTGAGGACACATGTTAAGCTTGTGTCATATAAACAATTAAGCTGCAGTTTACAGATTCCCATCCTGAAGGCTCAGTTGTACAATGAATGAAATCAGCAAGTCCGTCTATGCCAATTCACTTTCTTTCTTATCATAACTCTTTAAGTCTAGCATTATTAGTCTCACTTTTCTGAAGAGGGAATTGTGGCTTAAAGCAATGAAATAAATTGCTTAAGATCTGATGTTCACTAAGGTATAGAAAGAACTTTAAACCCATGACCAATTTTCCTGAATTCTTTATCTTTCTTCCTGTCTGTTAAGTTTCAAGAACTCTGCATGGGGCAGATTTTATGTAAAGCTGTTGTTGCTTTCAGTAGAGGACTCTGTTGTGTGTTCCCTGGCACATTTAAAAATATCCATCATTGAGATTGGCACGGCCATGGCAGTTACTGAATCTCTCAAGCAAGCAAGGTCATAGATTTGCAAGGGAATGCTTTCGTCTTCTTCATTCTTGATTCCAAGGGCCAATGTATTCATAATATTTCATTTATTAAGGTCAGTCCAAATCCCCCAAATAATGTAGAGAGAATATAAACAGATTTTATTGATGTGTGTTCTTTCTAGTTCAATTACTGGTAAATAAAATCCAAATACAGATAATCTAATAGTATATCATGCTTAATATCTGACTTGCCTTTGTTTAAATTTAATACAAATATTTTAAATTAAACTTTTGTAGAAATAAGATATATATATAATTGCTTTATGTTTGAAACATCTACTCTTAAATATTATTACTTGCAATTGGCAGTTCACAGGTATGAGTGCATTAAAGTAAGAATAATCAATAACATTTCTTATTTTAGACTTTAGGATATATATCCTGGAGTTGAAGCAAGTATTTTTGTTTCTGTTTTCCTCATTTGATTCAGGATCTTCATCAATCTCAAATTTTCTCTGTTGTAATTTCTCCATTTCCAATTTGAAAGTACTAGCAAAATGACTTGCCATCAATTAAGCTGATTTTTAGATTGATGATAATATGATTTGGGGAATATAGAGTGCTAGATATATAACAATAGCAATAAAAATAAAAAAGAATATTAAGTTTGTTTCCAATAAAGAAAGCAAAAGTCTGTATAATTGTTCATTATTGGTAATTTATATTTAAAAGTTAGAGGTAGAAAACACTAAAGACACTAAATATTAGTTGTGTTCAAATCCACTTGCTCTGTTTCTGCAGTATAGAATATCCCTTTATCAAGTGCTTTTTCTGTCTCTTTCTCTGTCTCTCTGTGTATATATACATGTATATGTTAGATAACTGATAAAAACAAAGCATAAATAAAATTTAATTTTAATAATAAACTAAAAGTCAGAGAAAATTAAAATTTTATTAATAATTGGAGAAAATTAATTCACATAGAAAGTCAATTATACATTATATACTATTATGTTTGCTTTCATAATTATCATCAGGTTAAGTAATATTTTCAATGTCCCACTCTGTCCCATTCAAAGATCTCAATATCGGGTATAGGCAAGTTCGTAGTAACGAAAGGTTAATGACATTTTTAATCAATGAGTTATGCATGTAGAATGATGCATCTGTATTTACCATATGTCTTCTATTTAGAGAGTCTTCAAATGCCCAGTATAAGTACGTGCAAATTATAGAAAAGAAAGTCAATTTTTTGTAAATTATAATCAATGAAGAATCATTATGTTTCTTTTACTAGGTAAGGGACATCTCAGTATAGAAAAAGGTGCTTAGGCTTCACCATTTATTAGCTATTTAACCAAATTTTATCACCTGGAATTAACAAAATCTATATGCCTTTTTATTTTGTGACTATTAAAAATAAGGCATTACATAATTACAACCAAGTGATCTCTGACAAAGTCAACAGAAATAAACAATAGGAAAAGGATACTGTATTCAGGAAACGGGGCTGGAAAAATTGGATAGCCATATGCAAAAGAATGAAACTGGACCCATATCTCTTACCATATACAAAAATTATGCAAGATGGATTAAAGACTTAACTGTAAGATCTGAAACTGTAAAAATCCTAGAAGAAAACCTAGGAATAACTATTCTGGACATTGGTCTATGTGAAGAATTTATGACAAAGTCCTCTAAAATAAATGCACCAAATACAAGAAAAATATAAATGGAACTTAATTAAACTAAAAGCTTCTGCACAGCAAAATAAATAATCAACAGAGTAAATAGGCAGCCTACAAAATGGGAGAAAATATTTACAAACTATGCATGTGACAAAGGACTAATATCCAGAATCTACGAGAAACTCAAATAACTCAACAAAAAAGAAAAGCAACCCCATTTAAAAGTGGACAAAGGGCATGAACAGACATTTCTCAAAAGAAGATATACAATTAGCCAACAAACATATGAAAAAATGCTCAACATCACTAATTGTATTAGTTTGTGTTCATGCTGCTGATAAAGACATACCTGAGACTGGGCAATTTACAAAAGAAAGAGATTTAGTGGACTTAGAGTTCCAAGTGGCTGGGGAGGCCTCAAAATCATGGTAGAAGGCAAAGGTGCAAGTCACATCTTATATGGATGGCAGCAGGCAAAAGGAGAGCTTGTGCAGGGAAACTCCCCCTTTTAAAACCGTCAGATCTCATGAGACTCATTCACTGCCTCGAGAACAGCATGGGAAAGACCTGCCCCAATGATTCAATTACCTCCCATCGGGTCCCTCCCACAACACGTGGGAGTTCAAGATGAGATTTGGGTGGGGACACATCCAAACCATGTCATTCTGCCCCTGGCCCCTCCCAAATCTCATGTCCTCACATTTCAAAACCAATTATGCCTGCCCAACAGTGCCCTAAAGTCTTCATGCACTTCAGGATTAGTTCAAATATGCACAGTCCAAAGTCTCATCTGAAACAAGGCAAGTCCCTTCCACTTATGAGCCTGTAAAATCAAAAGCAAGTTAGTTACTTCCTAGATAAAGTGGGGGTACAGACAATGGGTAAATATAGCCATTCCAAATGGGAGAAGTTGGCCAAAACAAAGGGGCTACAGGTCCCATGCTAGTCTGAAATACAGCAGGTCAGTCAAATTGTAAAGCTCTAAAATGATCTCCTTTGACTCCATGTTTCACATCCAGGTCACGCTGATGCAAGAGGTAGATTTCCATGGTCTTGGGCAGTTTCACCCTGTGGCTCTGCAGGGTACAGCCTCCCTCCCGGCTGCTTTAATGGGCTGGTGTTGAGTGTCTATAGCTTGTCCAGGTGAACGGTGTAAGCTGTTGGTGGATCTACCATCCCGGGGTCTGGAGGACAGGGGCCCTCTTCTCATAGCTCCAGTAGGCAATGCCCCAGTAGGAACCCTGTGTGTGGGCTCTGACCCCACATTTCCCTTCTGCATTGCCCTATCAGAGGTTCTCCATGATGGCCCTGGCCCTATAGCAAACTTCTGCCTGGGCCTCCAGGCGTTTCCATACATCCTCTGAAATCTAAGTAGAGGTTCCTAAACCCCAGTTCTTGACTTCTGTGGCTCAACACCACATGGAAACTGCCAAGGCTTGGAGCTTGCACCCTCTGAAGCTATGGCGGAGCTCTATGTTGGCCCCTTTCAGCCACAGCTGGAATGGCTGCAATGCAGGGCCCCAAGTCCCTAGGCTGCACACAGTATGGGTACCCTCAGCCTAGCCCATGAAAATATTTTTTCTTCCTAGGCCTCAGAATCTGTGATGGGAGGGGCTGACGTGAAGACCTCTGACATGCCCTGGAGATATTTTCCCCATTGTCTTGGTGATTAACATTTGACTCCTGTCACACATGCAAATTTCTGCAGCCAGCTTGAATTTCTCCTCAGAAAAAGGGATTTTCTTTTCTATCACATTGTCAGGCTGCAAATTTTCCCAACTTTATGCTTTCCTTCTCTTATAAAACTAAATGCCTTTAACAGCACTAAAGTCACCTCTTGAATGCTTTGCTGCTTAGAAAATTTTTCTGCCAGACACCGTAAATCATCACGCTCAAGTTCAAAGTTCCACAGATCTCTAGAGCAGGGCAAAATGCTGCCAGTCTCTTTGCTAAAACATAACAAGAGTCACCTTTGCTTCAGTTCCCAACAAGTTCTTCATCTCCATCTGATACCACCTCAGCCTGGATTTCGTTGTCCATATCATTACCAGCATTTTGATCAAAGTCATTCAACAAGTCTCTAGGGAGCTGCAAACTTTCCCACATTTTCCTGTCTTCTTCTGAGCCCTCCAGACTGTTCCAACCCCTGCCTGTTACCCAGTTCCAAAGTTGCTTCCACATTTTCAGGTATCTACAGTAGCACCCCACTCTACTGATACCAATTTACGGTTTAGTCCATTTACATGCTGCCGATAAAGACATACCTGAGACCGGGCAATTTACAAAAGAAAGAATTTTAAAGGACTCACATTCCAAGTGGCTGGAGAGGCCTCACAGACTTGGCAGAAGGCAAGGAAGAGCAAGTCACGTCTTACATGGATGGCAGCAGGCGAAAAGAGAGCTTGTGCAGGGAAACTCCTGTTTTAAAACCCGTCAGATCTCATGAGACTTATTCACTATCCTGAGAACTGCTTGGGGAAGACCTGCCCCAATGATTCAATTACCTTCCACCAGGTCCCTCCCACAACACATGGGAATTCAAAATGATATTTGGGTGGGGACACAGCCAAACCATATCACTAATAATCAGAGAAATGCAAATGAAAACCACAGTGAGGTACCATCTTACACCAGTCAAAATGGCTATTATTAAAGGTTAAAAAAATAAATAGCTGCTTAAACACTATTTGTTGGAATGTAAGTAAGCACAACTTCTATGGAAAATGGTATGGAGATTTCCCAAAGAACTAAAAATGGAACTATGATTTGATGCAGCAATCTCACTACTGTGTATTTACCCAAAGAGAAATAAATCTTTAGATAAAATGACACCTGCACTTGTTTGTTACTGCATTACTCACAACAGCAAAGTCATGGAATCAACCTAAGAGTCTGTCAGTTGATAGAGAAAATGGACAGAGAAAACATGGTATATATACACCATGGAATACTACTCAAACATAAAAAAATGAAATCATGTCTTTTGCGCCTCTATGGATGGAACTGGGGGCCATTATCTTACATGAAGTAACTCAGAACCAGAAAGTCAAATACCACATGTTCTTACTTCTGAGTGGGAGCTAAAACAATATGTACACATGATATACAGGGTGGAATAATAGACATTGAAGACTCCAAAAGATGAGAGGGTAAGAGGTGGGTGAGGGATAAAAAATTACCAATTGGGTACAGTTTACATTATTTGGGTGATGGTTATACTAAGAGCCAGACTTCATTACTATGCAATATACCCATGTAACAAAAATGCACTTGTGAATTGCTTGAGGTGTTGGAGGGTGCAGCAAGCAGTGATTGTGACACAACACTCCAGCCTGGGTGACAGAGTGAGACCCTGTCTCAAAAAAAAAAAAAAACAAAAAAACAAAAAAACTGCCCTTTTACTCCCTAAATCTATAAAAATAAAAAATAAGGTGTTAAATCAACCAATACTTACAAAGAGTCTGAAATGTGCTCAACAGTATGCAAAGCAATTAACTCAGTCTCTGACATACAGTAGATGCATAATTAACTGGGAATCTTTATTGATAGCTTAATGATAGCTTTAATTATAAGATAAATTTTAATTTCTCTTATAATTAAATTTCTTATGGTTTTGGTTTATCTGTTTTCAGGAGTATACCAGTTCTTTTTTTTTTTTTGTGAGACAGAGTCTCGCTCTGTTGCCCAGACTGGAGTGCATTGGCATGATCTCAGCTCACTGCAAGCTCTGCCTCCCAGGTTCACGCCATTCTCCTGCCTCAGCCTCCCGAGTAGCTGGGACTATAGGCACCCGCCACCATGCCCAGCGAATTTTGTGTATTTTTAGTAGAGACAGGGTTTCACTGTGTTATACAGGATGGTCTCGATCTCCTGACCTCGTGATCTGTCCGCCTCGGCCTCCCAAAGTGCTGGGATTACAGGCGCGAGGTACTGCACCTGGCCATACCGGTTCTTTAAAGTGAAGTTTACCTGGTAACCTTGTTTCTTTTGAGCTTTGATTCTATATGCTTGTGCAAGTGTGTGGTAGTTTGAATTCTCGGCTAAATCTTCCCTCTTCTAGTGAGAGTCATGAAATTATGCTCTCATTCAAATGCCCACCATCTAAAATAAATCAGTGTGACTCTAGTAAAAGTCAAGCAGTCAAAAACCATCCCTTGCCCTTCTAGATTTAAAAAATTTTGAGATTTCATATTTTTTATTTACAAGAGAAACTGTAAGAGTATTTTCAGTGTATGAATATCCCTTTTCTTATAAATAAAAAAGTGGCAATGCTCACAGGACTTTTCATAAATCATTTATGATTTAAGGAGTAGAAAAAGTGATTTGATTGTAAAAACTGTATGGCATATAGCTGATAAAGATGCATCAAGATGGTACATCAGTGACCTGAAAAATTTTAAACTAATTGCAAGATTGATTTAAGTTTCACTTAAAGTGACCTTCCTTCATCTCTGCCATGTTAGAGAAGGCAATGAAAAAAAAAAAGATTATATCTTAGTATGATTTTATAGTTATTTCTTCCTGTGAAACAAAGGTATCTCAGCTTTTGGTGTGTTCAACAAACATTGCTAAATGAAGCTAGGCAGTTGTGTATACACACTAAGTATGATATTAAGAGCTGGAGAATTAAAAGATTCATGAACCTCATTGGATGGTGAGGTCCTTGCACTGCACATGGTTTGGTACATTGTGCCATGTAATGTCTCCCTACCTGTAAACTCCTTGAAGACAGACTGTATTTTATATATTTTTATATTCTACATGTTTATGATCCTCATCCATTGTAAGCTGTACATACCTGTTTGTAAACCAGTAGTCTGCCCATTGGAGTGAACACATTAAATAAAACCTTAGTTTTCATTCATCTTACTGTCTTCATTTTGTGTTTTTTTTTTTTTTTTTTTTTTTTTTTTTTTTTTTTTTTTTTTTTTTTTTTAGCTTTCCTGTATTCATGGGTCAGGAAGAAAAGCATCTAGATTTCAAAGCTGCTTGTGATGCTAGATCAGCAAATGTCCCATGAGCATTGCCAATCTGCCCTCTCCATGCTGCCTCTGTCACAGCCCATCTGCACGACAGGGGTTCTGTAACTCCCAGCAGTGGAGCCCGATTTCTTTCCAACACTCTTTTTGTCCTGCACGCTTGCTCCTAATTAACCAAAGGTGAAGGACTGCGGCAATGCTGCCTCTTATGTCAAATGCATTTATCTATTTTCCTCACACATCTTGTCAACTAGAGGATCAGAGACACCTTTGTGTGGGTGTCTACAGTAGAGGGTGAAATTACCATCTCTGGGGTAATTGTTGCATTGTGGTCCCATCCATTAACATGTGTTTGTATGTTAGGAGCTTGAGACCTGGAATTAAGCAGAGCTGGGTTCGAATTCTGCCTCTGCTCTTTGCTGGTTGTGTGACTGCAGGGGAATTACTTACCTGCTGCACTCCCCTTTAGTCCTTTTTCTTGATTAAAAGACACACAAGAGACTTAAGCTCTTTGGAACTCAATTTTGTTACTAGCAAAAAAGGAAAACAGCAGCATCTACCATACAGATTTAAGGATTGAATAAAATAATCCATATAAAGTATTTACACTCTGTCTAGTGTAGTTTGTCCTCAATAAAAATGTGTTTGCTATTCTTGCTGTTGTTCCTATTCTTTCTGTGTGACTTTTGTATTATAATCCATTGTATGACTCTATGTCATCAGTATATAGACCATTTTACAGCTCAATATCAACTTTTCTGCCTCATTCACTTCAATATGATCTGAAATGAATCTTCTTCTCTTTTTTCTCTCTCTGGCTCTCTCGTTACTTCAGCTTTTGTAGTTCCTACGAGTTTTAGGTTTAAAGTAACCTTGAAAGCCATTTCCTTATTTCTTTGCCTTTCTTCTTGTGGACTACTCATTGCCTTTATTTTTGACTTCCTGAATTGGAGACCGTGTACTTGAACTTAATGGAAAGTAAATCTGCTGTAAGTCAGAAGCTGCCACCTGTGTGAAGTACTGGCAATAACTATAGAGACTACACAACTTATAAACCAATAGTGTTCATCTTCCCGTTGTTCTAATTTAAATTTATTTTAGTTAGTCCTTGGACCATACAAAATTTCTGAGATCTTCAACTGTTAGGCTGGCATAAAAGCAATTGCAGTTTTTGATCTCACATTTAAGCTTTGCCATTACTTTCAATGGCAAAACGCGCAATTACTTTTGTACCAGCCTAATATTAACCATCTGATATTTTGAATTGTTGAAAGAGACCATGTCCCTCTCTCCATTAAAAATTCTACTGATGCCAGCACTGTTCATTCTCCTAGTGTCCTGCTCAGAGCAATGTTTAGATCAGGGACAGCTGCATGCAGTGAGACTGCTCTTTAGGGGAGTAACCCACACCTTATGCTGCTCTCATTTTGTAGGACAATTGTGGGAGTAGCTTGTAAGGTTGAGTTTGGGTGCCAAGCCATCCAAGCTTAAGCAAAATTTATTTAAGAGAGCCCGAGAATGCACACTACCCAGCACCTGAAAACTCTAGGGGAAATAGAAATCATGAGAAGACTTTTCTGCTGTTAGTAGGAGCTGCTGGTCCCTTCTAGCTCATTGCCAGGCAATTGAGAGAAAATCCCCTATGATAATTCATTGGACAATCCCATGTGCCAGCCACAATTACTTAAGTGTGAGATCTAAAATTAGCAACCAGTTAATTATTAGATTTTAAAATTAATATTTAGTTAATCAGATCTAATAGTGACTAATTAATAGATCTAATTTCAATTATGAGATCTCAATAAAACTGAGCTTAAATTGAATAGGAAGTAGAAATCATGTTAATAATGTGAGGAAATAATATGAGATGCACTAAAAGCAGGATATAAAGTTTTAGAGTTGCTATGATAGGAAATGAGGATCCAGGGAAGATTTTGAGTCGGAAAACTGTACCATGAGCCCAGCGTTTAGGGGATTATTGATTCAGTGGCAATTACTGACGCGGCAGGGAAAGGTGAGAGTGAGGGGAACCTGTTGTTCTAGAGCACGGACTAAAAGCAGTAATGGCAGAAATAGAAAACGTATTAAAAGGAAATACTTGATACACATTAGTGATTAGCTGGAATCCAGGAGTAAAGGAGGGATTCTAAGATGGTACCTTTCTAGATGTTAACAGATTGCATTTGGGTAGCTGGTGAGGATCTGACAGAAAAACATATCAAGTAAACTTCTTTAGGAGGAGAGGAAGGCTAAGTTTTAGACACCGGGTGAGTCATCACAGTAGAGGAAATTCACTGAAGGAATATTTAGAAAGAGAGATAAGAAAACCCAAAGAAAAACTTTAATAATTTCTACTGTTGTTTTTAAATTTTATTTTTAGTTTTCTAGAGTCAAGAAGAAAGAACTGGGTTTTAACCCTGTTCCTATCAATATTTTGTAATTGTCTCTACATTTCACCAAGTTTTAGTTTTCTTATCCATAATATGGGGAGGGAATGGATAATAAACATTACCTATTAGATAACGTGTGGGGAATAAATGTGTTATAGGACGTAAAGATATTTCTCAGTATTAGGCATAGTAGGTCCCAATAGGTGGAACCTGATAAAAATATTACATATTCAATCCTTTGTGATTCAACTGGGGAAAGTTGAAAAAGGGAGTCGGAAGCAGGATACGTTAGGACGTTTCCTCTCTCCCTCTTTCTCTGAGGCTTGGAACTTTAAAAATAATACTATTTGCCTTTTGAGTATGACATTTGAATTATTCTTTAGGTGAAAAGATTCTGGATTTTTATCCTGAGCATAGAGTTTTCAAAAATCCCTCAGCGATTACTAGTGGACCCTGCAAGGAAAAGTAGACCATAATGATGAGCTAGTCATAAAATGCGTCATTAATTTGTCCATTCTGATAGAGGTTATTTATTGAGATCAGTGCATGTTTCACTGTCTCTGAGTAACCACAGCTCTGATTTTGCTTTTTTCTTTAAAGGGAGGCAGCAAGCTTAATCATGCACTAAAGGATTTAAAAATTACAACTCCCAAGACCTGACAAAATACTTTTCTGTCTCACTGACTGGAATAAAATGCAAATAATAATTCTGCATTACTTCCCCAGGAACACTATATGGAATAACTAGTTAATGAATGTCAAGAACTTAAAAAATAATGATTAAATATGAAATAAAGGCTAAACATTATTGTAGTTTATTTTTTTCCCATTGTGGAACTACCTCATTTCAGTGGCCTAGACCTTCTTTTTCTACAGCTGCAAAAATGCATTTTGGTAATTATGAGAATTAATCAAGCCCCAAACTGGATTATGGTGGTTGCAGACATCCTTAATTACAGGCAATGGAAAGCGAAGGTCATTGCTGGTTTGAATCCAACAAAGGTCAGTGCAGTGAAAAAGCCATTAACAACCGAATGTGATTTTGTGCTCTGAACAGAATGAATTGCCGCCTCTGCCCAATTTCTCAGTAAACAGGTGTTCTACATCCAAGCTAACAATCACAAAAAGGACCAACTGGCCCCTGAGCTGGCAGCCTTGATAAGCAGTGATTCTTAGCCCTGGCTATACATCAGCACTGAACAGCACTCAACTTGCAGATGCCGAGGCAGCACCCAGACCAATTAAACTGGGATCTCCAAAACTGGGACAGAAGGATCAGTTTTGTTTTTTCTTTTTAAATAACTCTGGTTGATTCCTATGTACAGTCATATTTTCAGCCACTGCTCCATAGGAAGCAAAAGCCAAAAGCAACACTTTTCCCCCCTTAACATGCATTTCTTCAAGATAGCTTTGCAGTAAATCACAACCTATGGTGAAAGTGTTTATGTCACTAATGTCCCAGTAAGGTAAGACCTGTAGATTAATGATACATATTAGTTCCTTTGAATACCTAGTTGAAAGCTTTGAGGACTATCATGTGACTTTAAAAAATAATTTGTAATCCCAACCCCAGCCATCAGTTGGGATATTTGACCCTATAACCTGCCTGTGGACATAGATATTTGAGGCCTATAAGGTTTTTGAGGTTTCTGTACTCATACCCATTTATCACTGTGCACAGTGGCACAATTTAGATCTTTGCCTGAGGACAGAAAAGCTTTTGAATTTAATAACTTAATATGAGAAATGCAAATCCTCGATTTTTTAAATACCATTTTCAATTCAGGTAAACCAAAAATGTATTATATCTCCCCCCAGCCCCTCTTTCTGTTTGCTACCAGTGACAAGAAAATGCAAGCTGAACACAGTCATAGATAGTGTACTTAGAAAGGAAACTAGAGATCATGGGAACGTGTGGTATCCCACATGCTCTAGAGCCCCCAGAAACTTTTGCCAGGTCATTGCTTTTTTCTCACTCAATTTTGTCAACAATATTATTATCTTTTATTTAGGAGATAGCCACACAGGTCCCTGGCAAGGATGAGCGAAATACGATTGCACCTTTTCATCTCCTACCTCCTGCAAGAGCTCTGTGTTTGATCACCATGATTGCACTCAGTGACTGAAGTTTAAGTGCCATTGAATTGCCAAACATAGACAAGGCTCTTTGTACAACTAGCTTGGATTCACTGGTTGGGAATCAGTTTTGGTATTATTATTCTTAGAGCAAACACCTGGTCTTCTCTCCAGATTATAAAAATCTTGTGGAATTTTAGAATAAGAAGAAATTCAACTCCCCTATTTTTCAGATGAGATGCTGAGGCCCATATTCACGAAGCTAGTTAGTTGAAGAGCTAGGATTTAAACTGAGACCTCCTAACACTGACAAAGAGCTCTTTCCACCACTACAGCTGCTGTTCTTGGAACAACTTGAGACCTTGATTTGAAATACAGGGTCTTCATACCTAGTGTTCCTTGAACTGCTTCAAAGCACTTACCTGACAGTGACAAGAGGCTTAGATATTATGACTCTTGAGGAGTGTTCAAGGTTTGAGATGAGGGCATGTCACATTTCCTGTGCTTTTTGGAGCTTCCATTAAATTTTTGCAATTTAAAAATTCTCTGTAAAATATCAGAGGTCCTCAGAAAAATATGCAGAGTGATAAAGCCCTTCAAGTTCAAGAAATAGACTGGATAATCAGCGTATGGGACTGCAAAACACTATTCTTACCAGGGAAATTACATGGGATGAAAACTTTTCTTCACTATAAAACTATTGGGCCACCACTAATATTCTTTAATATGTGAAATAACCTAAAAAACTTTTAACACAAGATGCTAGCAGTGGTCTTTTTGCTTTAGTAAAAGCAGGTTGTATTTGGTAATAGCAGGTTGAATTATGTACATTTAAAAATGGCACTAGAATAATGGAGGAGAAAGTCTAGCACTTATATTGTCCTTTTTTTAAAAAATGGATGTTTATATACTAATATTCCATATTCCAGCAGTGCATTGTCATTACATTTTCTGATCTTACAATTATGTCAAATTGCTTCCATAATGTTTAATTTCCCATAGTATATCTCAATGTTGGTTTTCAAGGAAATTACAAATTACAACGGCTACTTGATTAGCTGATATAAGTAGGGGGCCATGCAATATATTAAAATATAATTGTCTCATTTTCCTACAAGCTCTAATTATAAAGAATTTTTTAAAAGCTGTACTGTTCTATTGGCCTGCCTGTTTTTATGCCAGTATCATGCTGTTTTGCTTGCTATAACTTTGTATTATATTTTGAAGTCAGATAGTGTGATGCTTCCAGCTTTGCTCTTCTTGCTCAAGATTGTTTTGGCTATTTAGGGTCTCTTGTGGTTCCATAAAGTTGTAGACTTGTTCTTTTTTTTTTAATGCTTCTGTGAAGAATGTGAATGGTATTTTGATAGAAATTGCACGGAATTTGTAGATCAGTTTGGGTTGTATGAACATTTTAACAATATTAATTCTTCTAATCCATGAACATGTGATATTTTTACATTTATTTGTGTCTTCCTCAATTTCTTTAATTATTATGTGAAGTGAAATAAGTCAGGCACAGATGGACAGATACCACAGGATCTCACTCATATGTATAATCTAAAAACCTTGATTTTATAGAAGTAGAGAGGAGAATGGTGGTTATCAGAGGCAGGGTAGTTACTGAGAGGGAGAGTTCGGAGATGTTGATGAAGTGATACATGGTTATAGTTAGATAGTAGGAATAAAGTTCAGGGGATCTATTATACTGCAAGGTTACTATAGCTAGTGACAATCTATAGTGTTCTTAAAAAATATAGAGAGTGGATGTTATGTGCTCTTGCCATGACAATAACTACATGAGGTAATGCATTTGTTAATTAGCTAGACTTTGCTATTCCATAATGTATACATACATCAAAACATCATGTTACACATGACAAAACATACAATGTTATCCATCAACTTAAAATAGTAAATCTAGGAGCTTTTTGGAGGCGTCTTTAGGGTTTCCTAAGTATGTGATCTTATCATCAGCAAACAACAACAGTTTGACTTCCTCTTTACTGATATGGATGCCATTTATTTCTTTCTCTTGTCTGATTGCTCTGGCTAGGACTTCCAGTACTATGTTGAATAGAAGTGGTAAGAATGGGAGTCCTTGTCTTGTTGCAGTTCTCAAGTGGAATGCTTTTAACTTTTCCTCGTTCAGTGTAATGTTGGTTGTGGGTTTGTCATAGATGACTTTTACTGCATTAAAGTATATCCCGTCTATGCTGATTTTGCTGAGGGTTTTAACAATAAAGTGATGCTAGATTTTGTCAAATATTTTTTCTGCATCTATTGAGATGATCATGTGATTTTTGTTTTTAATTCTTTTTATGTGGTGTATCACATTTATTGACTTGCATTATATTAAACCATCCCTGCATCCCTTGTATGAAACCCACGTGATCGTGGTGGATTACCTTTTTGATATGCTGTTGGATCTGGTTAGGTAGAATTTTGTTTAGGATTTTTTGCATCTATATTCATCAGAGATATTGGTCGGTAGTTTTCAATTTTTTGTTATGTCCTCTCCTGGTTTTGGTTTTAGATTGATACTGGCTTCATGGAATGATTTAGGGAGGATTCCCCCTTTCTCTATCTTGTGGAATAGTGTCAATAGGATTGGTACCAATTCTTTGAATGTCTGATATAATATAATTCAGTTGTAAATCTGTCTGGTCCTGGACTTTTTTTTGGTGGAATAGTGTCAATAGGATTGGTACCAATTCTTCTTTGAATGTCTGATATAATATAACTGAGCTGTGAATCTGTCTGGTACTGGACTTTTTTTTCTGGGCAAGTTTTAAATTACCATTTCAATCTTACTGCTTGTTATTGGTCGATTCAGAGTTTCTATTTCTTCCTGGTTTATTCTAGGAGGATTGTATATTTCCAGGAATTTTCCATCTCCTCTATGTTTTCTGGCTTATGCATGTAAAGGTATTCGTAGTAACCTTGACTGATCTTTTGTATTTCTGTATTATGGGTTGTAATATCTCTCATTTCATTTCTAATTGAACTTACTTGGATCTTCTCTTTTCTTGGTTAATCTCACTAATGGGCTAATCAATCTTATTTATCTTTTCAGAGAACCAACTTTTTGTTTCATTTATCTTCTGTATTTTTTTTTTGTTTCATTTAATTCTTTTCTGATCTTTGTCATTTCTTTTCTTCTGCTGGTTTAGGTTTGGTATGTTCTTGTTTCTCTAGTTCCTTGAGGTGTGACCTTAGATTGTCTATTTGTGCTCTTTCAGACTTTTTGATGTAGGCATTTAGGGCTATGAACTTTCCTCTTAGCAATCCTTTGCTGTGTCCCAGAAATTCTGATAGGTTGTGTCACTATTATCATTCAGTTCGAAGAAGTTTTAAATTTTCATATTGATTTCATTCAGCAAAGTTTCAGGATACAAGATTAATGTATACAAATCAGTAACTCTGTTATATACCAACAGTGACCAAGCTAAGAATCAAATCAAGAACTCAACCCCTTTTATAATAGCTGCAAAAAATAAAATACTTAGGAATATACCTAATCAAGGAGATGAAAGACCTCTAGAAGGAAAACTACAAAACACTGCTAAAAGAAATCATGGACAACACAAACAAATAGAAATACATCCCATGCCCATGGATGGGTAGAATCAATATTGTGAAAATGACCATACTGCTAAAAGCAATCTAAAAATTCAAAGCAATTCTCATCAAAATACCATCATCATTCTTCACAGAACTAGAAAAAAAAAAAAAAAACCCTAAAATTCATGTGGAACCAAAAAAGAGCCTGCATAGCCAAAGAAAGACTAAGCAAAAAGAACCAATCTGGAGGCCATAGTCACCAAAACAGCATGGTACTGGTATAAAAATAGGCATGAAGACCAATGGAACAGAATGGAGAACCCAGAAATGAAGCCAAATACTTACAGCCAACTGATCTTTGACAAAGTAAAGAAAAACATAAATTGGGGAAAGGACACCCTATTCAACAAATGGTGCTAGAATAATTAACAAGCTACATGTGGAAGAATGAAACTGGATCCTCATCCCTCACCTTACACAAAAATTGACTCAATATGAATCAAGGACTTAAATCTAAGACCTGAAACCATAAAAATTCTAGACAGTAACATCGGAAAAATCCCTTCTAGACATTGGCTCAGGCAAGGATTTCATGAACAAGAACCCAAAAGCAAATACAACAAAAACAAAGATGAATAGATGGGGATCTAATTAAACTAAATTAAGCACAGCAAAATTTTGTGATTGTCTGTTTACCCTGCAGAGTGTTTCTTTTGCCGTGCAAATTTGAGTTTTTGCACGGCAAAAGAAACAATCTGGAGGGTAAACAGACAACCCACAAAGTGGGAGAAAATCTTTGCAATCTGTATATCTGACAAAGAACTAACATCCAGAATCTACAAGGAACTCAAATCAGTGAGATAAAAAACAGATAATCCCATCAAAAAGGGGGGCTAAGGACATGAATATATATGTATCAAAAGAAGATATACAAATGACCAACAAACAGATGAAGAAGTGTTCAACATCACCAATGATCAGGGAAATGCAAATCAAAACTGCAATGTGATACCACCTCACTCCTGGAAGAATGGCCATAATAAAAAAAAATAATAATAGGTGTTGGTGTGGATGTGGTGAAAAGGGAACACTTTTAACCTGGTGGGAATGTAAACTAGTACAACCGCTATGGAAAACAGTATGAAGATTCCTTAAAGAACTGAAAGTAGAACTACCATTTGATTCAGCAATCCCAGTACTGGGTCTCTACCCAGAGAAAAAGAAGTCATTATATGAAAAAGATACTTGCACACATGTTTATGCAGCAGAATTCACAACTGCAAAAATATGGAACCAGCCCAAATATGCATCAGTCAACAAGTGGATAAATAAATGGTGGTATATATATACATACCATAGGATATGGTATGTATTCTAGCCATAAAAAGGAATGAAATAATGGCATTAGTGGCAACCTGGATGAAATTGGAGACTATTATTCTAAGTGAAGTAATTCAGGAATGGAAAACCAGACATGTATGTTCTCACTTACAAATGGAGCCAAACTATGAAGATGCAAAGGCATAAGAATGATACGATGGCCTTTGGAGACTTTGGGAATGGATGTGAGGAGGGTGAGGGATAAAAGACTACACATTGGGTCCAGTGTACACTGCTAGGGTAAGAAGTGCACCAAAATCTCAGAAATCACCACTGAAGAACTTATTCATGTAACCAAACACCTACTGTTCCCCAAAAACCTATTGAAATAAAAATTATAATAAATTTAGGAAAAAAGCTGCAGTGGAGGAACTCATAGAAAACTGTCTCATACCAAGTCCATGCTCTCATGGGCCTTATGTATCAGTGAGAAAATATCATAATAAAATAATATCAGGTCAGAGACAAATAATATCAAGGAAAATCCAGCAGTGCACAAGGGGGTGCAATTGGTAGGGAGTGCATTTTAGAAAGGTTGGTCAGAAAAGGTTTCTCTGATAAGGTGACTTTTGGCAGAGATTTTAATAAAGGATAGAAGAGCATGCCCAGTTTGATAAATAATAGTTTAACATTTTTTAAACTACTAAGATGACTCTTCCAAACCCAAGTTTATTAATCAGAGTTCATTGTCACAAGTTACAGAAAAGGGATTTATTAAAAGCATATTGGAGCCTGTAATCCCAGCACTTTGCGAGGCCAAGGCAGTTGGATCATCTGAGGACAGGAGTTGGAGACCAGTCTGGCCAACATGGTGAAACCCCATCTCTACTAAAAATACAATAATTAGCTGGGCATGGTGTGGAGTGCCTGTAATCTCAGCTACTTAGGAGGCTGAGACAGGAGAATCACTTGAACCCAGGAGGTGGAGGTTGCAGTGAGCCGAGATTGTGCCACGGCACTTTAGCCTGGGCGACAAGAGCGAAACTCCATCTCAAAAAAAAAAAGTATATTCGGCCGGGTGTGGTGGCTCAAGCCTGTAATCCCAGCACTTTGGGAGGCCGAGACGGGAGGATCACGAGGTCAGGAGATCGAGACCATCCTGGCTAACCCGGTGAAACCCCG
>NW_012099543.1:6211313-6258289 GCF_000951045.1 Mandrillus leucophaeus
AGTTCACAGATGCTCTAAGTGGGTAGAAAACTTGGGGGCAGATTCACATGGACAGGAAAAAGTGGTCTGGTGGAAAAACACAGCCACTATTACTCAAAATGGGAATGTAAGCTGTAGGAACCCCTAACAAAGCTGAGCAGGGCTTCAGTTTGCAGGAGCTGGTAGAGCCACCAGAGAACATGTTTTTGGTCTCTACTTTTTTGCCATCTTCTTGCTAGTGAAAATTTAGTACCACCAAGTCTGAGTAGTAGAGCCTATGTCTTATGCCCAGGCCTTAATTATAAAGAATGCAAGATGGTGAATGTTTGGCATTTTCAGCTTTTGTGGCTGGAGAAATCCACAAACCCAGGAAAGACTTCAGTTGCTGGAGGATTATAAAGGATGATCAATTCTACAATAGCAAAAATCTCTTAATAAAATTCAAACATTCCTTAACACTAACAACCTTTTCCATATTGTTCCTAGATTCAAAAATGGTTAATAACACTTTGGTATTTATAAAGGTGACTTATTTATTTAAAATATTAACTATCCATAGTAGCTATTACATTTGCATACAGTTCAATACTCAAAAGATCTGTGAGGTTTTGAAGCAGAAAAATAACTTCATTTCAGCTAAGGGATTTAGATTATATATAAGATGGTATATATAATTTACTCTTGAAATGGGTTATCGAATTGTTGCTGAATAAATATGAGATGACATATTGAAATAGCTACAGTTTGCAGATATAAATAAGTTGGGTGTATGTAACTGGTTTCACAACCCTGTGAGAACATATATGATACCATTAACATTAACATCTAACTCTCAATAGCTCCAATATCCAAACCATTTTGTGTGGCTTCAGTCTACTCTCAAATGTCATCTCCCTGGGTGATGTCAGATGCCTCTAGCATGATGAAATCCCATGTGCCCTGGAATAACACTTCTCATGTGCTCGTGACTATTCCTGAATTGTTGACTTATTCCTCCACCACTACCTGTGATATTGGAGTCTTCCGGGTGACAGGTACTTTCTGCTGTTTCCCCCTTTTAATTCTCCACTGGACCTCAAAGCAGCACTGTATAAGCTTAGAGCCTCATAACATTTTTGATGTTAACTGTAAGTTTTTTCCCTTACCCTTTCATTTTCAGGGGTTTAAAACTGGTTAATCAGTTCAAGGAAGGGGACAACACAACATCTATCCCTTTCACAGCCTTTATGAATACTCCCTTCACAAGTATCATTGTCTTACTTGTACCATCACCATAACAGCAACATGTCCCCTTTCTTCTTCAATTGAAAGAATAAAACTTCTCCCTCATATTTATAGACACAAATAGATACATGTACACAGCACTGCACAAAAAGCAATTTATTCGTAGTTTGGGCTTGGTGAAGATACCCTGACACTCCCGCATTGGTACATACTAGAAAACAGACTTTGTGATGGTTAGCTGTACAAACTGGGTAGCATTTGGTTTATACATTTACTCGACTGTCTTTTACTCTAGCTAATGTACAAGCTCAGGTGTTCCAATTACCCAAACTCTCTGTTCCAGCAGTTATTTTCAAATGCAAATTGGGAAGTAATGGGTTCCTGATTTATTTAAATAAAATTTGTTAAAATGTGCCATTATCAACAGGAATGTACTAGCCTGGCTCAGTTAGATCAGAAACAGATCACAAAGCAGAAAAGTCTGCTGTTTCCTAACTGAGCTGCTTTGCTTAGCTGTTTTGGGGCAATTAGTAGCTTGAGGAAAAAATGAATAACAAATTTACAACTATGTATAATTGGATTTATATATGCAAGTTCCTCAAAGAAATCAAATTACATTTGAAAACACTGTTTTATTTTTCTTCATGACAACCTATTATGGGGAAAAAGGGATGGGTATTTGTACTACAATTTTATAGATAAGAATTTTGACTTGCTGAGAGAAGATGACAAAGTAAAAGATGAATAAACTACTTCTGGACTGTAAGTCTCTGGTCTAAAACTCTTCTACTTTCTATATAATAATGCTGTTTAAAATATGGATCTGTGGTCATATAATTCCTATCATTTGTATGTTAATTGGATGACACCTTATCTATGTACTTACTTTCTTGATTTCTTAAGTTCTTTGAGACTTGTTTTTCTTATCTAAATTCCTTATGCATATGAATCTTGAATTTAGTATTGTATTCAACATGAAGGCACTCTGGTCTTCACAAGAACACAAATTTATATAGTATGGAGTTTAATATAACAGCTCTATCTTCGATTCTAAGAAGAGTATCTCATTTTTAGAATTTCTGTAAGAATGTTGTAAATCTCTCCTTTAACATTGTCCTAGAGACTGCCCTGTGCCAGCTTAACTGACAATTCACTGTTTGCTCTGAACTAGAAGCAATCTTCCTTTGTGCTCTGTGCAGAGTCATCAGTATGTATTTCAAGCTCCATTTCTAAAACTGACCTAGTGCTGGCATGTCACAGTTTTTTCTGCTAATGAATATGATTTTGTCTTTCCCAAATAATTATACAAATAATTAATTGCTTCAGAGTCCAGAAATCCATATTTAACAGGTTGTAAAGACACACATTTTCTTTGAGAAATGACAAGTTTGTATTGTTATTCTTTTTCCTCAGAATCCAATACTGCAAAAAGAGCAAAAACAAAAAACACCATATTTTCTTCCAGTATAAATATATTGCCTGTCTCAGAGGAAGGAGCTCATAGTGCTTTAAATATATTGTATTTTCACAACAGTATTTCTGTGATGTGAGTGGGAAAAGATTTTCATTTTCTTTTTATTATAATCAACAAATATTGACTGAGATTTTTATTATGCTAGCAAAGTAGGAAACAAACAAGTTTAAGGTTGTACAAGTCTCAAAGCCACTCATGTGCTAGATGTAGTAAACATTTGCTAAAAGATAATACTATAAAATTATATGATATGTATGTATATATATATAGATTGATTGAAGCTCATGTTATAGAAGCAGTTCTACTTATGAAACTTTTAAAGTTGAAAATATTGTTGATATGAACAATGCTATTGGCCAAAGCAAAGCATGCCAACAACAGACGGTGTTGATGGACCTTGTTGTAAGGTCTATTTAACCTTACAAATTGATGGGATTTCAAACAGCTTTTCACATCCTAATGATTGTAAATATCTGTAAATGCCAAAAGGACTCAGAAAAGGTGGAAGTAGGTGGAGAATATGGGATTTAAGATACACTTTAAAGGAAGAATTAGATATATTAGTGGACAGCAGGAAAAGGGACTGAGTGTGCACGGAAAGAAGAGTGGAAGTGTGAATGGCCATTTGGCAAATACTTAGGAGATCTGGTAGGATTAAGAGTAGTGTTGTTTTTTTTTTTTTTAATGATGTGTGATGTCACACATCAGGAGGGATAGATGGAAGGTAAATGGAAAGTTTACAAAGTGGAAGGTAATATAGGTAAAAATTGTGTTAATGTGTAAGAATTGTTGCTGAGGAGCAGGCTGACATCAAGGAAACCAGTTGGGAGATGAGGAAGGGTAGGAGCTAGATTTATGAAGCATCTGTTATTGCTGGTCCTTGTGGTATGTGCTTAGCATGTGGTTTTTCATTTGACTTCAGAAACTGTCAGAGTACAGACAGGATATCACAAGCTCATGAGCAAAGTGTTAATGGGAACAGAAAAAAAAGAAACAGTTTAAAATTAGGCAGGATTTGAAGCCTGACTTTATGGGGCAAAAGGGGATTAGGTCAAGAATATCATAAAAACTAAAAATAAAAAATTAAATTCAAGAAGAATGTCTCAAAGTCCTTTAACTGAATCAGACAGAAACATTCGTGTGTTGGAAGGCAGAAGGAAAGTAGCAGAGATGACAAAAGATAAGAAGTTTGAGCTGAAAAAAGAGAATTGAGAAACACAGAGTTACTGAAATTCAGGGATGGCACAGTTTTCATATTAAAAGAGAAGCTTTTTTCACCAAATAGTTCCACTTATAATTCAGGTACCACAGCTTCTACTACTGTCATCTACCCAATTACTAATCTGGGTGCTGGCGTTTGAAATGAATCTGTTTCTACTGCCTATTTGAGTTCCTTGTCTGGAGAAACATAGTAGGGCATGACTATTGGTTTTGGCAGCTGACAGATTCTGATTTCTTTAACTGACAGTAAAAATCCGGTAGAAAAAAATTATGAATACGTTTCTATAAAACAAGAGAACATTACCAGTCTTCGTAACATCATCTGCTGATGCTGTATCGGAAAAACTGTCTGGTTTGGTTTGTTTTGTTTTGAGACGAAGTCTCACTTCCTCTGTTGCCCAGGCTGGAGTGCAGTGGGGCCGTCCCTGCTTACTGCAGCCTCTGCCTCCTGGATTCAAGCGAATTACTGTGCCTCAGCCTTCCGAGTAGCTGGGATTACGGGCGTGTGCCACCTCTCCTGGCTAATTATTGTATTTTTAGTAGAGACGGGGTTTCACTGTGTTGGCCCGGCTGATCTCGAATTCCTGGCTTCATGTCATCTTTTGGCCTCGACCTTGCGAAGTGCTGGGATTACAGGCATGAGCCAACTTGCCCAGCCCTGGAGGAACCTTCTTCTAATTCTTTTTTTTATTTGCCTTATCCCTTGATCTCAGTTTCCAGGAAACGGCCAGTGAGAAACCAAGAAGGCAGACAGAAAACAAAACAAAAGAAAACAAGAAAACAAACAAAACAAAATCAAACCCAAACCCCCAAATCCTTGTTATGTGTGTAACAAGAGATAATGGTTTGTTGGTTACTGCCTGTTGTAGCTGCAGTTGTGCTATTAGTACTCCAAAGTCACAAACTCCAGTTAGTACACATGGAGAGAAGAGTGGAAAACAGAGTCACACAGTCTGAGGATTCTGAGGGTAATGACATCAGTGAGCCTTCACTGCACATTTCACTGTTCTTGTGAAAATAATTTCTTGTTTTAATAGTAAGGAAGATGCTTCTCATGTTAAGACCTCATTCAAAGATGGGAGACTATTGGTGGATTGCTTACATAATCCTATTTTTATTTAAGTTGATGAAAAAGACATCTTTATCTTTTGTCTTTCATCCAATATAAATAAAAATAGGTGTAATTTTTGTCATTAATCAAATAGATTTGAGCTAAAATTGGTGAAAAATTTAATTAAAAGTAGAGATAACTGAATTCCTGAGTAGTTTTAGCATTAGGCTTGCTGTTTTCAGGGATGGAATTAATTAAATGACTCCTTCAAAACATTTGTGATATGATCTATTATAGAAAAGAGACCTTTCAAAAGTCACACAGTGGGGGAAATTAAAGCTCTATTTATATCATTAATAGAGCATTATATCAAATATTAAGAATACTTACTTTATTAGTCATTTCCTTTCCTTTGTGCACATAAGAAGTGGGTGCCTACATTCAGGGTGAGAGCACTGTACAGTTTGAAATACATATTTAGTGTTATAATTGCATGCTTATTTTAAATGTGGTTTTCTGAATTTTTGGCTATGAAAGCAAAGCAAAGCAACAAGTTTGGGGCAGAAATTTACCTGCAGCCAATCTTACACAAGAGCTAGAGAACGAATTTGTAGTAGGCAAACCAACTGCACACATTGAAAGTATAAAACAATATGTATTAAAATGATTATTTTATGATTTTTATTCTGTCAAAATATTTGCTGTAGGTTTAATTTCCAAATAATATTGAAGAGAGATATTTCCATATTTGTTCAAAGAACACATTAATTAAAGGAGGATGGGAAATATTGCTGGAGTAATATATTTTCTAATATTTGTGACTCAGACTGGTTTTGAGAATAATCCCTGGCATGCAGTGAGCACTCCATAAATATTTGTTTAATAATTGTGCTGGAAAATGACTTAATCTTACTGAATCCTGCTTTTCAGTGATTAGTTTTTGTACCCCTGCACTGTATGTATTTTACCATTATTATAGAACTGATTATGAAACCCGGAATGAAACATGGTAGAAAAATGTGAGGAAACCTTTTTGGGGAGGAAAGCTGTAGTCCATAATTTTATTTAAGCCTTTGTATTGAGTTTTGGGGAAGAATATTTGTAAAAGAATGGGTAGTAGAAAAACAGCAAGCTTGGGAGCTACAGAACTTATGAGAGCAATAACATTTGTGGTGAAATTTATGCATTAAAACATTGGTTTTAGACTTGTTCAGCTGTTGTTCTTTTGTAGTACAGATGAAAGCTTTGTTGCTCTGGTTGACTTAGGGCTAAGGTGGCTTGGAGTTATGTTTTCCTGTCACCCAACTTCTTCTGTGACAGCCTTAGCAGGGCTCTGAAGTGCAAAGTTTGAAAATGACTGCATTAGAAATAAGCTACATGGGCTACACAGAAGACAAATATTTGTTGACTGACTTACTGATGGAATAAATGAAAGTGTGAGTGGATGAATGAACTGATCTATCTGAGTAGATGAAGAAGCAAGAGCAGCAGCAGCTAGAGGAGGAGGATGGGAAGGAGGAAGAGGGTGTGGTGGCAAAACACTGAATGCTTTCTCTGTGCTAGGTATTGTTCTAAGCTATTATTTATTCAATGCTCACAATAAATCGAAATAAGGAAAGTACTATTATCACTTTCATTTTACATATGAGAAAACTAATCATAGGGAGGTTAAGCAACTTGCTCAGAAATCACAGATGAATAAGTGATCATACTCCTGAATTAATCTTATGGATTAATACCAATATAATGAAAAACTATATTAATTAATATGATAAATTGAATTAAATAAGTGCTTGTCTTATTTATACACATATATTTATATAATATATCTATATCTACATCTATATCTCTACCATGTGCCTGATAATATGTGAAGCATGTAGGAGAAATCAAATGAGGAACAAAGTGATTTTCTTCCTTTGAAGCACATGTGGTTTGTTAGAGAGATGCGTTTACATATAATATTTATGTATAACATTACATTAGATGCGTTTACATGTTTATATTTAGGTGGTTTGCTTAATTCAGAAAATAAAGGAAGTGAGAAATTAGCCCTTGGTGAGATCATTGTAACGTGGAATGGTTATCAGAACCTTTATTTAGAAGGTGAGATGTGAAATAAAAAAGTGTAGGATAGGAAGGAGGATAAGAGAATTTTCTAGGTTGGCAGGAAGATGAGGACAGACATGATTATAAATACCATACATTCAGATGCCCATATAGAGATAGATCTGACTAATAATATGGTTTGTGTTGGGCACCTGGAATGTTTGTTTGGAATGTTAAACAGTTTTTAGGGGGCCTTGAATATGGAGTATAAAGTCTGTGTTCTATCTTGATATTGATTGGGGATATTTTCAAGAAGACATAGTAGTAGGTGGAAGTAGTCTGGCGGCAGCAGCCAGTGATATAACAGGATTAGCCTGGTGGTGGATACAAAACAAATTACTGCAGGGATTGTGTAGACTTTGAACTACGAAAATGTGTTAAGAAGGTATCGCAATAACTCAGGACTGGGTTTTAGGAGCACCCAAATTGGGTCATGATACTGGCAATACAGATGAAGAGAGAGAAAATCAGAAAGAATTTTCTTTTGGTGGAATTTGGTCACTTGGATTCGGCTATGAGTTATAAAACTCAGTGAAATTCTACTGACTATTTTCTGAGTGCAAAACAACTTTGTTATGTGGTCATGAAATACGGTGGTTGCTTGTCTCAGACTTCTCAGCTTGTTGCAGCTGTAAATCATGGTATAAATACCTTACAACAGGAAATTCCCAGGAGTCAGACACAAAGTGTGTAAAATGAGCCAGAAGAGATCTGGTATTCTCAAAAAATAAATATGAACCATTTAAGAGCAAGAGAATTTGACACAAAATTATTCACTGAAAGTCAAACAATTCACCTGCATGGATCATCTACTACACACGTCTAATTACACCGCCACAAATTAACACTCACTTTGAAAAACGGACCATAACATTTTGCATGAGTAAGGGATAGATTTCTCTTCAATTTTACGGATTTTATACGTGAAATCATTTTAAACGTTAGTAGCAAATTGCTGTAATTAGAAAACTATGCTCCAATAAATTTCCGCTAAAAAAAATGGTTACTGGTAATTTTGAGGTGCCATAATAATTCCATTTTACCTGATATGAATATCATAGGACAGCAGAAGGTGGCAGACTTTTCCAGGGGAAATATATCCTTATTCTGAGATACATCTATGTTAAAGTGTGCACTATACATTTTTTTTTTTTACTGTATTATTTATCCAGTGCCTTTACTGCCATCAGTACAGCACATTTTTCTTTTCATTTCCTTTTCCTTTTTTTTTTTTTTTTTTTTGACAGAGTCTTGCTCTGTCATCCAGGGTGGAATGCAGTGGTGTGATCTCAGCTCACTGCAACCTCTGCTTTTCGGGTTCAAGTGATTCTTGTGTTTCAGCCACCCGAGTAACTGGGATTGCAGGCATGCCCCATCATATCCAGCTAGTTTGTGTATTTTTAGTAGAGCTGGGATTTCACCATGTTAGGCAGTCTGGTCTCCAACTCCTGGACTCAAGTGATCCTCCCACCTCAGCCTCCCAAAGTTCTGGGATTACAGGGGTGAGCCACCGCACCTGGCTGACAACATGTTTTTCAATTTGGCTAGTTTGGAATCCAAAGCAATGTAATTTCTGAATAGTTTATGCTGAAAATTAAGGAATAATGTTTGTTCTATAGGATAAGCTAATAGGAAAGAGGGTACTGATGTGTACTAAATCTGTGGAGCTGTGGGTTGTTCAGCATTACATAGTTTCTATCTCCATGCATGGCTTCCCTTCTTGAACAGCCCTGGAGGGCCCCAAAGTCAGCTGGTGAGGAATACAAAGCAAGAGAGAGCTTCTCTATGATGTGTCATAAAGAAAGATTGAAGGGTCAAGAGATAAAGGGCTACTTTCTATGCCCCAGTTAGAATTTTCTGTCAACCCCAGCATTCGGGAGAGTTTCAATACAGCTGGTTCCTATGTTCTTCTCTCGTTCTCTACCTTGTTTTAACACCTCCACACTCTTCAGAGTTGGAGGATGAGACCAAGGGTCTTTTTCCACTCTCTCTGTAGGAAGAAAGCTGAGAGGAAAGAAAGAGGCAGGCCAACTCACAGCTGGGTTGGGAAGGACACCAAGCCTGACTTTGGCATTTTTTCACCATTGGCTGCTTTTCTCTCACTCCCTGGTGTGTCTTCTTTCCAATTGTTATGAACTTAATTGCATTCCCCCCAGATTCATATGTTGAAGCCTTAACCCCTAGTACCTCAGAATGTGACTGTATTTGGAGATAAGGCACTAAAGAGGTGATTAAGTTAAAATGAGGCCTTTAGGGTGGGCGCTAATCCAGTTGACTGGTGTCGAGCAATCCCACTCTGGGTATATATCCAAAAGAAAACAAATCAGTTTATCAAAGTGATATCTGCACTCACATGTTTTTTGCAGCACTGTTTCTAATAGCCAAGATATGGAATCAACCTAAATGTCCATCAGTGGATGAATAGATAATGAAAATGTGGTACATATACACAGTGGGCTACTATTCAACCATAATGAAGAATGAAATCCTTACATTTGTAGCAGCATAGAAGGAACTGGGGGACACTGTGTTAAGTGAAATAAGCCAAGCACAGAAAGACAAATATCATATGTTCTCAGTCATATGTGGGAACCTAAAAAAGTAAATCTCATGGAGGTAGAGAGTAGAATGGTGATTACCAGAGGCTAGGAAAAGGAGGATGAGGAGGATGAAGAGAAGTTGATTAAGGGGTACAAAATGCAGTTAGATAAAAGGGATATGTTGTAGTGTTCGATGGTACAGTAGGAAAATTATAGTTAACAATAATATATTGTATATTTCAAAATAGCCAGAAGAGAAAAATTATCCTAACACAAAACTGTTTGAGGTGATGGATATCCTCATCAACCTGACTTGATCATTACACATTGTATACAGTCATAAAAATATCACATGTATCCCCAAAATATGTACCACTATTATATGTCATTAAAAAATACTAGAAAACAGGGGAAAAAAAGATACACCAAGAAGGTGTTTGCATGTGAAGAGGCAGCAAGAGGGAAGCCATCTGCAAGCTCAGTGGAGAAAGGCCTCAGAGAAAGCCAACCCTGACAACACCTTGATCTTGGACTCTTAGCTTCTAGAGCTGTGAAAAAAAATAAATTTCTGTTGTTTACGCCACCAAGTATGTGTTATTTTGTTATGAAGTCCCTAGAAAACGAATATACAAATGCTCCTTGACTTATAATGGAGTTATGTCTCAAGAAGCACTCAATACATCTAACCTACTGAATATCATAGCTTGGCCTAGCCTACCCCAAACATGCTTATTAGAACACTTATATTAGCCTACAGTTGAACAAAATCATCTAACACAAAGCCTACTTTATAATAAAGTGCTAAATATCTCATATAATTTATTGAATATTGTACTAAAAGTGAAAAACAGAATGTTTATATGGGTACTAGAAGTATGGTTTCTACTTAATGTGTATCGCTTCTGCACCATTGCAGAGCTTGCTGTGCTGAGTTGTGTCAGTGTCGGTCAAGTGTTAGGACATTTCTTAGAGATGTTCTGTATTCACAGGAAAAGAATATTTATAAGAACTTAATCCTAAACCATGTCTGACCCTCTGGTGCTTTGGTTTGTTTTGATCTGAGATAATGTATTAACAAAGTCATTTTTAAGCAGAAAGCATAATGAAATTCTTATTATTTTCTTTTATTACTTTTTAGGCTGAACTTCGAAACCTATTCTCTTTTAATCACATCATTTTAAAAAGCTAAATTTGACAAAGGGGATGGAAAAAGTATTTTATTTAGGGTTAGAGTTCGATGAATTTTCTAAAAGTCCATTTGAAGATACCGTGGTGGTCCAGGCTTCTGTTTTATAGTTTTAGATTTTATATTTAGATCATGGTCTATTCTACTATTAGTTTTTGTATATGAATGTGAGTTAAAGGTTGAGCTTGTTGAATATATATGCATACATATATAAGTATATGTATGTGTATATATATGCATATATATATAACTAACAGTTGATGCTTAAACAACATGGATTTGAATTGCATGGGTCCAATTATACATGAATTTGATTCAACCAAACATGAATAAAAAATACAGCCTTTTCAGGATGCAAAACCCTATATGGAAGGCTATCTTTTCATATATACCTACACTTGAGTCCCAGTAGAGCTGACTGTGAGACTTGAGTATGCATGGATTTTGATATACATGAGCAGTCCTGGAACTAATCCAACACATATACTGAAGGACAACTGTATTTGGTATATGAATATCCCAATTCAGTGGGAAAAAGATACTTTGTGAAATGAATGAACTAGTTCACAGGTGTTTGGGAGGACCAGGAATGATAAGTTCTAGTTACAAGGCACAGGAAAGAGCAAACAATATAGTATAAGGCATATGTCAGAGTGCACCAGAATTATACTCCTGGGTAGAAGTCTAGAGGTGTATCTCTCAGATGATAGAAATTATATTTGTTTTCTTTAATGTGTCTATCTGTGCTGTTTGATTCAAATATGGCTTAATTATATGATGTTGAGGATAAACTTAACCACTGTATACCTTAGTTTCCCCATTAATAAAGTGGGGATCAAAATAGCATCTCCCTCAAAGAGGTTTTAAAGGGATTAAAAAGATAATGCACAGCCCGGGCGTGGTGGCTCACGCCTGTAATCCCAGCACTTTGGGAGGCCGATGTGGGCGGATCACGAGGTCAGGAGATTGAGACCAGCCTGGTTAACACGGTGAAACCCCGTCTCTACAAAAAAATTAGCCGGGCGTGGTGGCAGGCACCTGTGGTCCCAGGCACCTGTGGTCCCAGCTACTCCAGAGGCTGAGGCAGGAGAATGGTGTGAACCCAGGAGGCGGAGCTTGCAGTGAGCCAAGATCGCGCCACTGCATCCAGCCTGGGCGACAGAGCGAGACTTCTCAAAAAAAAAAAAAAAAAAAAAGATAATGCACATAAAACATTGAAATATTAGCCATTGTTATGAACACCTGTTTCTTCCATGTGCTGTCTTCTAAGCAGCTGGCTCACTTAAACTGGGGAAGAGTCTTCATAGGACCATTCAATATTATGGTCTGCTTACCTCACATGTTCCCTGTGAGCTTTAGAATTAAAGCACAAATATCCAGTTACTTTCCTTTGATTAACAATTCTGGAGGGGTTCCTCTAACTCAATAGTTTACAAAAACATCAAAATGATTAATCGAAAATGACTGAACTCACATCATAAATTAATTATATAGAGATTACCAAGCAGTTCACTTATGCATAAACATCATCACAAATGATATCCACATAAATTTATGTCCTCCTGATATTTATTACCAATTCATTTTTCTAGAGAGTTTTGGGGAAAAAAACACTCTGCCAATACTGATAAAGGTATTGTCCTTCTAATTTTCATCCATGTATGTTTTCCCACTGTCCTTGTTCACTGTTGTCCATTGATCCAATTCTGTCTTCCATGCTGGGCCAATACCTGCTGATCTAATCTGCTTCATGTCAGCCTTGTCACTCCCTTGATTTAAGACTGATACGCTGATTGCAACGACTTCTAAGTCTCTGTCTACATTTCTGTAAGTCTAACAATTCTCTTTTTATTTATGATTGCACATATTCAAGGAACTTCCTCCATTTTTGCAAATATGATGACTGTAGTTGCCTGTTACAAAATATCTCCTTTACATATTGGTGTGCAGTGAGAGGTTTTGCAGAATCTCCTGATCATGACCAAGCTATATGATTTGTGGGACTAAGTGTAAAATGAAGATGGGGTGTTTTTTGTTCAAGAATTATTAAAACTTTCAGGACATGGAGAGGGCATTAAACCAAGAACAGGGCCCTTCTATACATGGACGCTGTGTGTCTGCACAAGTTGTACATCATGAAGCTGACCCTGATGCTGGATTCTGGTGGAAAGGAAAGAATGCCCAGAGTGAATGCACCATGAAATGTGTCACCTGTTGCACAGAATACATTTTATACAGCACGATCATTACTTTCTCTGCTGTATTATTTTGTATCCCATTGTCTGCCACCTTCTTAACTTCCATGGCAGGACTATAAGAAGTGAAGTTGAATATTCACTTCTTACCTTAGTGGTTTTGTGGTTTAATCTTCTTATGCTCACTTCTCATTACAGATAGAGATGAGGTAAGCCATATGCTGCTTCTGATAAATATTTATTGAGCACAAAATAATCTGTACATAGTCTTGCACTTAGCACTATACAAAGAAAGCTGAAGGGGCACAGTCTTGACGCTGCTGTGGTTACTTTTGAGGGCCAGGCTCTATCTGCTACATGACCTGAATTACTTATTTTCTCCATACCATTCCTCGATTTCTTTATCAGTAGAAATGAACATACTAAGGTAAGGTGGTTGTTACAGTGAAATTAAAATATATTCAGCACATTTGGAACAGTGCTTGATGCTGGGTAAGTACTCAGAAATATTAGCTATTTTCCTTGGTTTTCATATCTGGACCAGGAGAAACACACAATGTTCCCACCCTCACATTTTCATGCCCAATGTTTGGATCAATATAGAATTTTGGTCCCAGTATAAGCTAACTTTTTGCTTGCTGTATTAGTCGTTTTTCATGCTGCTGATAAAGGCATACCTGAGACTGGGTAATTTATTAAAAAAAAGAGGTTTAATGGACTCACAGTTCCACATGGGTAGGGAGGCCTCACCATCATGGTGGAAGGCGAAAGGCACATCTTACATGGTGACATGCAAGAGAGCATGAGAGCCAAGTGAAAGGGGAAATCCCCTACAAAACCATCAGATCTCATGAGACTTATTTACTATGATGAGAACAGTATGGGGAAACCATCCCATGATTCAATTATCTCACACTGGGTTCCTCCCACAACATGTGGGAATTATGGGAGCTACAATTCAAGATGAGATTTGGGTGGGGACACAACCAAACCATATCACTTGCCAAACATAATACAATAAACGTCAGTCCTGGCTATTCTTCACAATTAGAGTCTATAAAAATATATATCTACTGATGCTGGGCATGGTGGCTTATGCCTGTAATCCCAGCACTTTGGGAGGCTGAGATGGGTGGATCACGAGGTCAGGAGTTCAAGACCAGCCTGGCCAATATTTATTAACCATCAACCCCATCTCTATTAAAAATACAAAAATTAGCTGGGTGTGGTGGTATGTGCCTGTAGTCTCAGCTACTTGGGAGACTGAGGCAGAAGAATTGCTTGAACCCGGGAGGTGGAGGTTGCAGTGAGCTGAGACTGCACCAGTGCACTCCAGCCTGGGCAACATAGCAAGACTCCATCTCAAATATATATATATCTATATATCTATATATATATATCTATATATATATCTATATATATATATATCTACTGATTTAGAATTTCTTGGTGGGGTGCGCGTTGTAAATGTGTGTGCATGTGTGTTGGAGATGATCAAAAGATATTAAACCTATGAATTCTTTCTTCTTTTTTCCCCTCCCCTCCCTTCCCTTCCCCTCCTCCTCCTCCTCCTCTTCCTCCCTCCCTCCCTCCCTCCTTCCTTCCCTCCCTCTCTCCTTCCTTTTGTGTGTCTGTCTTTGTGGTGGCACTGTGCCAGGCTTGGGAATTCATTAGCTTCCAAGGAGTTTATAGTATACTGAGGAAGAGAAACAAGAAAATTGAACACATTTGAAATGGGGTGATTTATGAGAACACAAAAGAGGGATACAGAAATCTAGCCTGGGCTGTGGGGATTTCCAGGAAGCCTTCTTGTAGATGACTTCCGAACTGAGATTTAAAGGATAAATTGAAATTTATCAAGAGTAAAATGTGTTACAGATAGGAGGAATAGGATGCACAAGATGAACTTATGCCTTCTCAAGTTCCACAGGCAGTTTTAGTATAGAACTAGGGTTGAAGAATTCTAATTTAAAATTGCTTTTTAATTCAGAAAATCTGGATAAGAAAACAGGCCAGAAGAACTGTGCTATTCTCTTTACCTCTGCCTGTTTTCCGCTTCCCAGTTCCTCACTCCATCCTGGTTGACTTTTGTCTTTAGCCTTGCATGGCAATATAGCTTATATATTTTGTGGTTATGGTTATGTCAACTATTAGAGAAGCCTGATAGTATACTGGGACAATATTGACAAACTGCATTTGTTTTTTTAAGTCTGATAAATTTTTTTTTTTTCCTTAGAAAGTTACATGTTGACTATAACAGTTATTTTACTTTCCTTCACAAAGTGGGTCTTTGCCTAGTTTTCCTCAGACTCATCTTGTTAGAGAATAATCTTTGATATTCACTTTAGATTAGTTGTTCTGGGTTACATTAGCTTATAAATCGTAGAGCCTGATTGAGAACTCTAGTGTTCTGATTCCAAGATCATATTTCTTTTTACTGTGTTTCAACAACATTTAAAGACATTAATCATAATCTATTCTTTTTATTTTTACTTTTTTGTTTTTTGAGATAGAGTCTCATTTCATCACCCAGGCTGGAGTGCAGTGGTGTGATCTTGGCTCACTGCAACCTCCGCCTCCCGGGTTCAAGTGATTCTTGGGCCTCAGCCTCCCGAGTAGCTGGGATTACAGGCACGTGCCCCTACACCCAGCTAATTTTTGAATTTTCAGTAGAGCCAGTGTTTCACCACGTTGGCCAGGCTGCTCTCGAACTCCTGACCTCCAGTGAGCTGCCCACCTCAGCCTCCCAAAGTGCTGGGATTACAGGCATGAGCTGGCCTGTTCTGTCTTTTGAATGACTCCTTTAATCCATTTGTTGTTGTCCATCATTAGGCAGAAGAAACCTGTAAAAAAGAGGACGTATTTGGTTATGGTGGTAGCCAGTTTCCAAAGGTAGCTCCTGCAGTTCTTCTCCTCCCTGTACTGTAGTCCAGTCCTCACAAGAAGAGATAGAGTATACCCCTTCCCTTTGAATTTGGGCTACTCCTATGACTGCTTTGACTAATAGAATATTCTGAGACTTCTGAGTTCAGGCCTCAGAAGAACTAAGAGCTTCCACTTTTTTCCTGTTGGAGCTCTCACTTTTGCGATACTCCTCAAAACCCAGCTGCCATGCTGTAAGCACCATGAGCCCTGAGATGCTTTGTTCTACAGCCCCAGGGATTCTCCCAGTGGACAGCCAGTATCAACTGCCAGCCTGAGAGGGAACCATCTTGGATGTTCCAGTGCAGTTAAAGCCCTATATAACTTGGCTGGAGACCCAGCTGATATCCTATGGAGCAGAAGAACCACCCAACTGATCCCAGTAAATCTTACAGAAACATAAAAGATACATGGCTGTTGGTACAAGTCACTAAATTTTGAGGTGGTTTATTACACAGTAATGGATAACTGAAAATGTCACCTCTGTCACAAGACTTATGTCTTTTTCCCTCAATGTCTTGACTAATGAAAACAACATGTGAAAAGTAGTGAGTCACATGTGACTTACTAGGTAGACTAGACTAACTTATTACATTAATATAGCAATGATCTCTACTATAAGCAGTTTTTCTGGAAATTATTTTAAATGACTAAAACTCTTAATTATCCTGCGCAGAGTCAAAATGAAAATTACACTAGTGTTTAAAAAGCCTCATTGAGAAGAGTATACGGTCTAGATGGAAAGAATCTTGAATTAGCATGCAAAATATCCTTTTGTGATTAAAAAAGGAAAACACATTTACTGTTTGACATTTGAGACTTGATTCTGAGCTAAAGAATCTAAAGAAATTAGCCCTTTATGGACCAAGACACAGAAGGAGAACAGAGTACAAGGGACTAGAAGACATCAGGAGGTGTTTCCTGCTAGGGCACTCTACAGCTGGCATTTAAGTTTAGGAAAATTGAACGGCAGCATTGTTTTAAAAATATATTTTCTTTATGATGAACATATTTTCCAAACCAGAAGTTGGGACATGTATTTGACAAACATATATGAAATTATGGAGACAGTGAGCAGAATTATCAGAAAAAATTAATAAAGGCACAGTCATAGTGATGATAATGTATGTGATAATAAAAATAATAGCTAAATAAAATTTATGTATTGCTGATAATATGCCAGGCACTATTCTAAGTGTCTAGCATTAACTCATTTAATAGTTTCAAAGATGTATGAAATAAGTTCTGTGTTAATTTCTATTTTACAAGTGCGGAAATTGAGGCATGAGCCTGCTAGGTAGCAGAGCAAGCTGTGAAGTCAATCTTGTTCTAGAACCGATACTTTTTATTACTCTACCACCTTGCCTCTTTGTATAGTGTACAGGGTAAGCGTGAAAGAAGGAAGGCTATATATAGTTCTTAGGTAATGGGAAGTGGTGACCACTACTGGTACAAACAGATCATATGTAAAAGATTATTGGAGCTTTATTAAACAGCAACTAAGAAACCACCTACCTATTTGTTTGACTCTTATTGCCTCTGGAGTCATGGATGGGAAACCTGGAGCTGCTGTCCAGCAAGTGGCCTTCATGGCAAGCTCCCTGGTAACCTAGGTGGGATGCTAAGCAAGAAGAATATTGAGATAGCATTGCCACCACCCCCACAGAACTGGCTAAAAGCAGTGCCACAACCATGGCCCCATCAACTCAAGATCCCATGGGGAAACATGATTGGTTATTTGTGAAAATCCAATGCTTTGTTCCCTCTGTCGTATGCACTTTGTGTGTGAAGGATGAGGAAGCAGTGAGGTGGTAATTAGAGTGCCTGATATCTGGTTGTAGTGTACCCTGATTGCTAAGAACAATACAAATTGTAGTAGATGACTGTGGGAGAGGTGGGGATGTTTAATGGGTACAAAAAATAGAAAGAATGAATAAGACCTACTATTTGATAGCAGAACAGGGTGACTATAGTCAATAATAGCTTAACTGTATATTTTAAAATAACTTAAAGAGTATAATTGGATTGTTTGTAACTCAAAGGAAAAATGCTTGAGGGGATGGATACCCCATTCCCCATGATGTGCTTATTTTGCGTTGCACGCCTGTATCCAAATATCCCATGCATGCCATAAATATATAATACCTATTTTGAACCACAGTTGTTTTTTGTTTTTTTTTTAAAGAACAATACAAGGATCTTCTCAACTCCTTCTGGGCAAATGGCAAGTTGCTGGCCCTCATTAAGACCCAGAATAGAGAACACAGGATACTATAAATGCCACCTAGTTCAGCAACTGGTTTGATATTTTAGAAAAAGACCAACCTTTAACCTATTTATGTATGTGTTTATCGCATCTGGAAATACATGCCACTCCATGACCTTGAGGACTTTGTGCCATGAGCTAGTCTTAATATAGGTCAGAATTAGAGGCCACATTGATGTAAACCCCCCAAGAACTTGGATGTGAAGGAGATAAGATTCCACACTCAAAAGTTAAATATAAGATCACCACAGGAAGGATCTGAGCAGGCAAATCCAAATTTACTTGGAGGAGACAGGACTGTTCCCAGGCCAACCAATCTCTCATTAACAAAAAAGAATGTATGAAAAGATCTATAAAAGATATTTTAAAAAATCAGAATGGGGTTGGTCATCCTCGGGGCACAGAAAGAATGGAGAGTTGTTGAGAAAATTTTGGACATAGTTATATATACAGTACTGGAGAAATGGAATCGCAACTGATGGATCACAAGTATCTCTCAGCCAATGGCAAGGCCATTCTTGGTTTGGAAACAGATGCAGGGAATAGATTAAGTGAACTTATGGTATTTCTGGTCCTCATTGGCAAAACTATCTCTAGTGGAAATGCTACTTGGGACTTTATTAGACTAGTGACATTGGACAATCATTACTCCTCTTGTTCTGATTCTGTTATAGGTAAGTAAATACCTGGTTATGATCTGACTTTCTGTGTAACTCTGAATAGAATATGCTGTAAACTGAGGACTCAGAGTCCAAATTCACACCAGAATTTTTTTCTTACATAATTAAATGTTCTTCAATAGTTGCAAATATATACAAATTGAGAAAGTAATTTGTAATTGATCTTGCTTTCTTTCCCAAAATAGAAAGTTTTGTAAGATTACGTTCAGTTATCTAGATAGTAGGCAACTGGCTAGAGAAAAAGAGCAGCTGCTCCTTTTATAGGTTTATTTGTTTTCCATCCTTATTGAGGTACACTTAAGGAATAAAAATTGTGTATGTTTTAAGTGTACAATGTGATTTTTTATATATGCATACATTGTAAAATGATAACCACAATAAAGATAATTAACATACTAATCACATCACATAGTTACGATTTTTTTTGTGGTAAGAACACTCAAGAACAGATCTTAGCAAATTTCAAAAATATAGTTAGCCTTCCATAGACGAGTTCTGCATCTGTGGAGTCAACAAACCATGGGTAAAAAATATTCAGAAAAAAAATTGCATCTGTAGTGAACATGTACAGACTTTTTTTCTTGTTATTCCCTAAAATATAGCATATAAAAACTCTTTACATAGTGATATGGTTTGGCTGTGCCCCCACCCAAATCTCACCTTGAATTGTAATAATCTCCACATGTCAAGTCGGACCAGGTGGAGATAATTGAATCGTGAGGGCAGTTTCCCCTATACTGTTCTTGTGGTAGTGAATAAGTCTCATGAGATCTGATGGTTTTATAAATGAGGGAGTTCCCCTGCACAAGCTCTCTTGCCTGCCACCATGTAAGATGAAACTTTGCTCCTCATTCACCTTCTGCCATGATTGTGAGGCCTCCGCCGCCATGTGGAACTGTGAGTACATTAAACCACTTTCTTTATAAACTACCCAGTCTAGGGCATGTCTTTATTAGCAGTGTGAGAACAGACTAATACACATAGTATTTACATTGTATTAAGTGTTATAAGGAATCTAGAGATTATTTAAGTATATGTGAGGATGTGCATAAGTTATATGCAAATATTATGCCATTCTATATCAGCGACATGAACATTCTTGATCTTGGTATGCACAGGAAGTCCTGGAATCAATTTCCCATGGATATGGAGGGACAACTTTACAATGCAGTATTATTAACTATACTTTAGTGCCATACATTAGATCTCCAGAACTTATTCATTCTGTGTTACTGAACCTTTGTACCCTTTGAGCAACATCTCTCTATTTTCCCCATTCCCCATCCCTGGCAGCCACCGTTCTACTCTGCTTTTATGAGTTCAACTGTTTTATATTTTCACAATATAAGTGAGATCATGCAGTATTTGCTTTTCTGGGTCTGGCTTATTTCACTTAGTATGATGTCCTCCAGGTTCATCCATGTTGTCACAAATGACAGAATCTACTTTTTAAGGCTGAATAAAACAGCAGCTGTTCCCTTTAAACAGGACCTTTATATTCCATTTACCAGAATATTTGCTGTTCCCTGTGGTATTTCACCCAGCTGTTTCAGCAACCGAACCACTAGCCCCTGTAGGCTTTTGAGTTTTTATCCCGTAGGCTTAGGAGGGACATTCTCTGATTACATAAGAATATATTATTGATATCTGTAATGGTTTCTCATGATGAATGAGTAGGGATGTATATCTAGCTTTCTATGTAGCTTGAGTGTAATATTAATGCTGACTGAATCTTATGTTCTCCAGAATTTTCTATGTCTTATTGTTAAATTAGAAATTGTCATTCTCATGACTACCTCAGTGTTAGATACCTTTGATTTAGTGAGATTCTGCCTCTAATAAATTATTTATTCCTGGACATAAAAATAGAAAGGCTGATCTATCTAGGCAGAGCATCAGATCCTAGAACATGGAGAATAAGGCACTCTTGGATAAGGCATTCAGTCTTCTTCTATATGACAAAGTACCACTTCTGATTTTATTTTATAGGAAAGAAACACTGAAACAAGAGTCACTAGAAATTTAGTTCTGTGTATGTCTGTCATTGAATTGCCTGTGTGATCATGAAAAAAATACCTTAACATGCCTCGGCATTGACTTCCCCATAAATCAAATGTAAGAGTTGAACTAAAATCTCTCTTCTGAATTTCTACTTTGCTCTGGTTTTATGTAACTCAGCTGTACATACTTTAACCTTCTGGAGTTCATATGCACATTTTATGTATGATTTATGCATAATTTAGGTCCTGTATGTGAAAGATTTAATAAAACACAAATTTCTGTGTTACTGCCATATTAGCATCTATATTTATATTCAAACACAGAAGGTTAGATTTTGGATGTATTTCAGGAACATTTGGATATCTGATGATTTTTTAAGCTGCTTTTAATCATTCAGTATAACAAAATTCAAACAAAAACAACAAAATAGGCACATCAAAACATGTTTGACTTGAACAAAAATAGCAAGCAGCTGGGAACACAGGCACACTATGCAAAATAGCCTTGTGCATATCACATTTTACATATTTATAACTGTGTAGCTCCACTATATTGACAGTTAATGGAGTGTCAATGGCAGAGAAGCTGTCTCAAGGGCTTATTTTTATTGGACAAAGGAAAAAAGAACCTGGAAGCCTGGTTTTCTTTTTGTCAAATCAAGTTATCTAGGAGAATAAATCATCCATTTACTCTGGACATGTTACTTATGTTCCTATTTTTCCAAGAGCTAACTCAGTAATAGCAGGATAGAGTCATCTTCATTTATGTTCAAGTTGAGTCTAGAAAACAGAAACAATGTTTTCTATATAATTACTTTAGAGATTATGGAGGAAGGTGATGCATTTGACTAGCAAATTGATATAAACAAAAAACTCCGAAACCAAAAAAATAAAGGGTTACCATCAATACAGAATATGTAGTAATCTTACTGGGTATGTTCTACTAGATATCCAAGGGAGTAGAATAAAGAATATAGAAAAATGAGGTTATAATTCCTTCCTTTGCAATATAGTTAAGAAAGGCAAGGCATATACTACTGCTTTAAGTCTTATTGTATAATGTAAATGTAACAGGAAAATGAAGAGAAAAATGTGAAAGTGTTATCTTTGTGTGACATAATATTGGTAATAAAAACCTTATTGTCAGGACTGAAAAAGTAGTGAGTAGGGCTTAGGTTTAGTTTATGGTCCATGGGACAAAATTGTGGGGTACTGCTGATGTCATGGGCAGGAAATTCACTAAGATACACCAAAAACAAAGTTATAGATAAATTTGGGGGCGTGATTATTGGGAGTATACAAAGATTAGTCATTAGGGAAAAAAGTGAGATAATTAAAGACAAAGAGTTCTAGGTTGATCCAGTTTGGAATCTGCATTGCACCATTGTGGCCCAAAACTCTATAGAGGATATGTGTCTAGCTATGTGTGTCTTGTTGTGCTAGTTCTCTATTATTATTAGGTATCTATTGCTACATAATAAATTACCCTCCAGAACTTAGCAGCTTAAAATAACAAGTTCACAGCTTTTGTAGATCAGAAATTTGGGAGCAGCTTAGCTGGGTGTTTCTGGCCCAGGATCTCTCAAGAGGTTGAGTCAAGATGTCAACCAGGTCTGCAGTCATCTGAAGGCTTGATTGGGGATAAAGGCTCTGCTCCACTCGTTCACATGGCTATCGGCAAGGGGTACCAAGTTCTTGCTATGTGAACCTCTACCTAGGGCTGCTTGAGTGTCAGCTAGCAACTGGCTTTCCTAGAGTGAGTGGTCCAAGAGACACAGCAAGGAGGAAGTCACTATGCCTTTTGTGTTTTAACAGAGAAGTCACATATCAAGATTTCTGCCACTTCCTAAAGCACACAGCAAAGGAGAGGGGAATTAAGTACCTTACTTTTCAAAGAGAGAAGTATCAAATAATTTGTGGACATACTTTAAAGACACTGCAGTGTGATAAATGTGTACTATATCACCTGAAAGGGAACTGGAGTTATTGTGTAAGGCTTCTTGGAAGAGATGTGCCTTAATCAGGATCCTAACAGGAAACAGATTTAATAAGATTTAATAAAGAAACTATTTACAAAAATGCATTCAGGGTATGTGGAAACCACAAGGGATGCTGCATTACCATGAGGCTAGTAGCAACCTGGCCATTGCCGTCTGAAGGGATTAAGAAATGGAGTAATTCTAGAATCTGGAAGAAAGGAGTCTTGTGGAGAGACCTGCCTTTTATTGAGGAATAAAATCCAGGTCCAGATCCCTTATAAGAATAGATTAGAGGAGGCCGGGCACGGTGGCTCACACCTCTAATCAGCACTTTGGGAGGCCGAGGCAGGCAGATCACCTGAGGTCAGGAGTTTGAGACCAGCCTGACCAACATGGAGAAACCTTGCTCTACTAGAAATACAAAAATTAGTCAGGTGTGGTGGTGCATGCCTGTAATCCCAGCTACTCGGGAGGCTGAGGCAGGAGAGTCGCTTGAACCTGGGAGGCAGAGGTTGCAGTGAGCTGAGATCGCACCTTTGCACTCCAGCCTGGGCAACAAGAGCGAAACTCCGTCTCACAAAAAAGAATGGATTACAGGAATAAATACCACAACCTCACCCTCTTCTCTCTTCCTTTCCCATCTTCTGACTGGGCTTCCTTTTGGCCAAACATAATTGACAGATAGAGGTCAAAGGGGCCTATCAGTATAGTCAGTCAGCCATCTGTGTAGAGGTCAAGGTCAAAGGATGGAGAGTAGACCTGGAGGGTAAATAGAGGATGTCTTTCACAAGGTGAAAATTGAACTTGGTCTTGAAGGATGAATAAGGAGGGCCATTGAGAGCAGTATGCATAGTAAGTGTAAAAGATAAGAATAAACAAATCTATGTCTACCAAAACTCAAGTTACGTGATCCAGAGAAGTTGAAACAGGTTGGATATGGCTAGAGCCATGTTATTGGGGCTCCTGAAAAAGGCAGGAGTTCGGACTTCCTATTAGAGGCAGCACTTGACAGTTCTTACACACAGGTGTGCCAAGATAATAGGGACGGGAGAGGGAGGGGAAAATGTCAGAGACTTATGTATGGTTAGATATAAGGAATAAATGAAGCAATGTGAACAAAAATTCAGTTTTGAATAACCTTTTTTAAATTTTTTTGAGACGGAGGCTCCCTCTGTTGCCTAGGCTAGAGTGCAGTGGCACCAACTCGGCTCACTGCAACCTCCACCTCCTGGGTTCAAGCAATTCTCCTGCCTCAGCTTCCCTAGTAGCTGGGATTATAGGTGACTGCCACCACGCCCAGCTAATTTTGTGGATTTTTAGTAGAGATGGGGTTTCACTGTGTTGGCCAGGCTGGTCTCGAACTCCTGACCTTAGGTGGTTCACCTGCCTCATCCTCCCAAAGTGCTGGGATTATGGTGTGAGCCACTGCACTCAGCCAAATAACCTTTCAAGTAAAAGAAATACTAAGTACTATTAACAAACTGTCAAATGAATAAAAATGTGAATTTGTTGGAATGAGGTATCCTCATTTATAGACTCATAGTTTCTACAATTTGCCAAAACTGCAAGAAAGCCTATAATTATCAACACTCTAACCTAAACAATTATATTGAAGTATGAGTATAGAAATGAAAAAAAATGTTATAAAAGAAACAATCATAACAAATTCGCCATCAACCTTCGTAAGGAGATATGTTCTTTGAATAGTACTGGTAGGCATGGGCTTAAGGTTTGACTTGGACACAACTATTTACTCAAATATCCAACTATGGTTTGGATAATCAGTAGGGAAGTCCTGTGAGATGCAGGTAGTCCTTCCTCCTGATTTGACTTGAAGCACACAGAAATGATTATATTTCATATCTACATGAGAGATTTTAATGACGATAAACCTAAGAAGAAACATTGACGTGTATGCCATAGTTTAGAAAAGAATAAAAGTATGATAGAGCTTAAAGTGAATCATGCTTGAATCACATGTATTCCTTTACTACATCCAACCTGCTATCAATAGCAAATCAGAGGGAAAAAGCAGCAGTAAATACTTGGAAATTGTTAATACAGAGTAGAACATGTAAGAGGTATATGAGTGATTATGCTTAGTGACACTAATATAACATTTTATAGCAAACCCTGGTTTACATGGCATGAAGTTGAGCATAAATTCCCTAGCTGCACTTCCACACATTTCGAATGTAGAGATAATTGATGTTAACAGTGATGGTCCTTGAATGCCTGCTGAGTTTAATTTAACAGTAAAAAAGGAAATTACATTCTGAATGTGTGTACTTTGTGTTGTAAGTTCTTTCCTGATACTTTGAAAATTACCAGTGCAGTTAAGGGCATTGTAATAATTAATCAGGATAAAGAATCAAATGTAATTCTTGTTCAGACCTTACCTAGCAAACACCACAGGACAATTTCAGGCCTCAGTACTTCTGCAGGACCTTTTAGAAACGATATGCCTCAGGGGCATGAACACTTGAAAAAATTCTGCAAAATATTAGTGTAATGTTACTTACATTAATTCACTCAATTTTATTTTATTTTTATTTTTAAAAATTTTATTTTATTTATAATTTGAACTTTTATTTTAGATGCAGGGGGTACATATGCAGGTTTGTTACCTGGGTATATTGTATGTTGCTGAGGTTTGGGATACAACTGATCCAGTCACCCAGTACTGAGCATAGTACCCGATAGTTTTTCAACCCTTGCCCACCTCCTCTTGGCTCCAGGTGGTCCTCAGTGTCTATAGTTGCCAGTTTTATGTCCATGAGTACTCACTGTTTAGCTCCCACTTATAAGTGAGAACATGTGGTATTTGGTTTTCTGTTCCTGCGTTAATTTGATTAGGATAATGGCCTCCAGCTGCATCCAGATTACTGCAAAAGACAGAATTTCATACTATTTTAATGGCTGTGTAGTATTCTGTGATGTATGTACCACATTTTCTTTACCCAGTTTACTACTGATGGGCACCTAGGTTGATTCCCTGTCTTTGCTACTGAAATGCACTTAATTTTTTAAGTGTCTAGAAATTGCAAGTCACAGTACAGTGGTGAAAAATACCAATATGTTCCTAGCACTGATGGAGATTGCAAACTAGCAGGTATCACTCAGTAAAAAAACACAAATGATTCATTTACTATCACACTAAGTGTTACAAGGATCTCTATGGATGCTAAGAGATCCTGGCCCAGTCTGGTGGGCTGGAGAATGTTAAGTTCTGTTAGCATTAGCTTCACAACTAACGTCTCTTTAATAGAAAATTGCCACTCAAAACAAGGAATATAGCACTAACTAAAGAACAAGTAAACAACCATCAACCAACATCTTTTCCCCAGTTAACCTTTCCGGCCCCCCCACCCCCAAATTAAAGGGTTAGAGCTTATTTCACCATTGTGTGACCATGGAAATCCATGAAGTACTGGGAAGCTTTTGGTGTAAGGGGACCCTAACTTTGATGTTTTCACCATGACCCATAAGAAATAGTGATCCCACATGGTTGGGGATCAGGACAGAGTTGAACTCAGTCACTAAGGTAAAGATTTAGAGTCTATTAGATTGAATTTGTCACTAATAATCATGGAATAGGACCAATTCATATCCATTTTATTTTCCAACACTGATTCTTAATAAAGAGACCATGTGGGATCACTATTTCTTATGGGTCATGGTGAAAACATCAAAGTTAGGGTCCCCTTACACCAAAAGCTTCCCAGTACTTCATGGATTTCCATGGTCACACAATGGTGAAATAAGCTCTAACCCTTTAATTTGGGGGTGGGGGGACCAGAAAGGTTAACTGGGGAAAAGATGTTGGTTGATGGTTGTTTACTTGTTCTTTAGTTAGTGCTATATTCCTTGTTTTGAGTGGCAATTTTCTATTAAAGAGACGTTAGTTGTGAAGCTAATGCTAACAGAACTTGTTGGCAAAGGAAAGAAAATACACAGGCAGTAGAGTGGGTGTGGGGGAAAGCCCTATACTCAAGTTAGCTTGGTCAAGCCCAAGATGGGAAGTCTAAGAGATTCATGGTTAAAAAGATGCAAAATATCATTGCCAAAGGTAAAAGAGGCCAAAATAAAAGGCTTGGGACTCATTAGCACAGTGACAGAACATTATCTTGTTCATAACACTCATTTTTAAAACTTGTGGTTGGGTTATTTGAAAGCTTGGAAAATTAATACTGTTATGTTGTATGTATGTGGGTATATACTTATGTGTAGTGCACACACATATGATTTGAAATAATCTATTCAAAAAAGAAAATTATTGAAATCCCAAGAGAAAAATAAGTCAAAGAGGAGACATCCAAATAAGTGAAGGAAAGGGAAATGCTATTATATAAGCTATTATATTATCCACCAGCAGCTGGATAATAAAACAGCTCAGGTCAGAAAGAGGTCACCCAAGATACTCTATCAAACTGGCCCAAGACTCCCTCCTCCCTTAGGCCTCATCTCATTCTGGGCTTAGATTTTTCTGCCAATCATGGTAATTGGGAATCAGCTCACACAGCTGTGAACCACTGCTCACCGATACAGAGGAAACAGATTTGAAGTTGAGCATCTCTGCTGGAAAGAGAAGGGAAGTGACTTGTTGATGTACCATTTCATCACTCCTCCCAAGAGGCGCTACCCCTGGGTTTATGTTCTGTGAAAGGTGCAGTGACATTATGGTTTTAAAGCAAGTGGAAGATTGGCCTGCTATTAGAATTAGGGGACTTGGATTCAATTCTAAGTTAAAATCATGAAATGTTAGTGCTGCCAGGAAACTAGGTATAATCTAATCCAATTTTCTCCTTTCACAGGTGAGGGGCCTTTGAACCACAGATGTTAAACAATTTGCCATGTTAGTTAATGATAGCATCTGAACTAGAATCACCAGTAGCCTGTACTACTGCTTCTATAATATTATTCTTACTCTGGGACCTTGAGGCTCATGTCAATCAATTGTAGCAATTTCCTTTCTTCCATGTCCTTATCATTTTATTATGTTTAAAGTTTTCCAACGTCATTGAGAACTCTGTCAGATGGTTTATCATTTTTGTTTTGGCATTCTTATTCTTGTTCTCATCCAGGTGATCTTCATATTGACATAGATCGTTAATTAGATTTGCTAAATTCAGATATTCTTTTCATTTTTTTTTACTCTGTTTACCTTCATTTTCTTTCAACAGCAAACTCCCATGATGCCATCCTGAACCATATGTACTCCAGAACTACATCACATCTGAAATCACAAAATCTAATATCCTCCTATCATTACAACTTCTTTTCTTCCAGTCACACATTACTTCACCCACATTGGTTACAGGGTAACCTGTTGAAACAAACAGACTCCAAATCCAAGGGCTCTTCCTCATGTTATAGTGTAGAAGTGAGTGGTGTAGGCTGGCTGATGGCTCTGTCTTATAAGGTCATCGAGGAATCCGAGTTTTTTCTATCTCATAGTTTTGTCACCCTCTAGGGGACTGTCTTTGTTTACAGATTTAAAGCTAGTTTATTACTACCACTTATACTTTCTAGCCCTTAGAAAGAAGAGAAAGAATGATGGGCTAGGAGTTTTCTTATTAAAGGATATGTCCCAAAAGTTGCACATATTTCTTACACCCATATGCTTTGGCTAAAGCTTGGTCCCATGGTCTTAACTACCCAAAAGAGACACTGGGAAACAGTCCCTAGCTGATCTTGAGTGCAGCCAAAAATTGGGATTTTTTTTTTTTCTGAAAGGAAGAAAGAGGGAGTTGTTTTGGGGACACCATTAGCTGTTTCTGCCACTACTCTTACTGCACTTCTATTATTGACTTCATTGGAATCCCTAGTTCCTTGATCCAACATTTATAGCCAATTTCATCAGGGCTTTTCTGGTCTCACTTTTTTCTCTCCACAGTAAAAATCCAACAGTACACTGCTTTCCAAAAGGCTATGCTTTTTGAGATAGTATTTCAGTTTGTATAGTTTTCAGAAACCAGATCTCACCAATTCTTTCTTTTTTATTTTAGATTTAGGGGGTACATATGCAGGTTTTTTAAACCTGGGTGTCTTGTGTGATGCTGAGGTTTGGGGTACAAATGATCCCATCACTCAGATGCGGAGCATAATACCCAACAGTTATTTTTCAACACTTGTCCCACTTGCATCCTCCCCACTTTAGTAGCCCCAAGTGTCTACTATTGCCGTCTTTATGTCCATGAGAACCCGATGTTTCAGCTCCTACTAAGTGAGAACATGTGTTACTTGGTTTTCTGCTCCTGTGTTTATTTGCTTATAGTAATGGTCTCCATTTGCATCCATGTTGCTGCAAAGGAGATGATTTCAGTCTTTTTTGTAGTTGCATAGTATTTCACTCACCAATTATTTCAAAAACGTATCCCAGTTACCCTTCTGCAGCATCTACCTTAATTTATCATTGTGTGTTCCTACTTGACAGTAGATGAGTGACTCTGGAGAAACTCACACAACTGTTCTCATTGGTATTGATGTACTTTGACATTTCTAATTTAGTAGGAGCCATCCTACTTAAATTCCAACGGAATCTGCTAAACTATAAGCCCCTCTAGGACAACAGTTATTCATCTTTTTTTATGTCCAATGTCTAGCACATTGTCTGCCTCTGGATGAATTTTAGAGTTTTGCTGGATGAAAATATGAATACTAATGTCTTTCCAATTTGGAATATTTATTAACATTTAAAATCAGCCTTTCATCTTTTCTATTTAAAGATAACATTGTCCTTCTTATTTAAGGCTAATATCATCATTATAGTATTACTTTTTTCTCATCTATCACATTTTCTCAGTAACAAACGTCTGTGGATTCCACTTATAAATCTCTTTCAACTTGTTCTCTTCATTCACAATCATATATTATAGGCATATATTATAGTGCCACACCCTACCTCTGGGTGATTGCAATACCTTAATTTTTATGTCTTCTACTAGTCTTATTACCCACAAATTTATCCTTCATGTTATAGTAAAGAAATGACCTACATGTTTATCTTCTCTTATTACTAAGTACTCATTTCATGGTAATGAGAACACCAATTGATTAAAGAGTTCAACAAAACATTGGAAAGTGGGAAACAAGTGGATTATTGTTAAAATTATTTAACAGTGTGCAGAGGGCCATAATTTAATCTGCAGGCAACAGAAGAGACTAACAAAAAGAATCTGTTCATTCTTCAAAGCCGTAGGTTTAAAAGCATGAGTTCCCATGGATGGTGAGGAAGAAGAGTGGGGTAAGAAATCAGGGATGTATGTATGTAAGAAATACATACACAAATCACTGACATTTAGAAAATTCCTCCTAGACTAGAGTTTAGAGATTTGTGATACTGAAAAGTCAGTCTGAGTGGACTGAGATTTAGGGTCTTATCAGAATTAATTTTGAGTCTCTAATCTAAACAATGAGATGATCATTTCCCCTTTCTCCCACCACATTCACAGAATAGCAGCAGCCTGACATCTACACCACAAACAGAAGACTGAAGTTTTTCTCAGAAAGTCCTGAAAACCCCCTGAGAAAAGGCTTCCAAAATTTGAAGAACTCCATAAAGAGGCTAACTCCATGACTAACCACTCAGAAATAAAGCCTTCCAGTAAAAATTCCTGGCCTGCAGTCGAAACTAATAAGCTTCTCTTTGAGTGTCTCTTTGATGTATCAACAAAAATTACTGAATAATTGTGAAAATGCTATCACCTAAAAAGAGAAAAGAGTAAAAATAAATAAATAAGTCAGAGATGTTGATAATGCAGAGAACCAAAAAAATTTAAAAAATCAATTACCATTATACTGAGAACTATAAAAAACATACATTTACAAAACAAGAATAGTATTCTACAAAAGCAAGAAAAATTACAATAAGTAAAGGAGGAAGTAAACATCATAGCAAAATTTATTTAAAAATCAGCAGAATAATTGGAAGATAAATTCAGATCAATCTCTCAGAAAATATAACCAAAGTAAGAAAAGATGTTGAAAATGAATAAATAAAGTAATAAAAGACTTAGAGAATTAATGTAGAAGTTCTATCATCCAACAAATAGGAGAAAACAGAGAGCATGTAGAGTAGGGAGTTATCAAAGGAATGACATAAGAATATTCTTGAGAAGTGAACACAGCCTTCAAATTCAAAACATTTATCAAGTGGCAAGCATAATGAGAAGAGACCCACATCAAGGCACAGTGTTATATTTCAGGGAGAATGTAAGCCAGATTACATACAGAATAATGGAAACTAGAATGGCATTGAATGTCTCAAAACCATTCTAGATGCTAGGAAGCAATACACATTGTTTTCAGAATCCTGATGGAAAATTATTTTTGAGCTGTAATATTATATTACATTTTAGTATTCTAAAACATGAATCAAATCTCAGGAAAGAATTAGGATATCAGAGTTTTGAGGACTCAGAGATTTACCTTTCAAGCAATCATTTCCTAAGGAGAAGTAAGGAATATGCTCCAAAGAAACAAGGGAGCACACTAAGAAAGAAAAAGAACTGAAATTTTGAAAGCAGTGGATCTGTATGAACAGCAGAACCAAGAGAACAGGAAGTCAAGAATCAAATGAGAGGACAGGTGTGGGACATCCAGGAGAAAGCTCTCCAGGAAAAATGAAATAAATTTGATAAAGTGGATATAATGATTGAGAATCTAGAAAGAATTAAATATGTTAGAAAAATTGGTCAAACTTTGGGAGGCCCAGGTGAGAGGGTCACTTGACCCCAGGAGTTCACGACCATCCTGGGCAACCTAGTGAGACCCCATCTCTACAGAAGAACAAAAAGTTAGCTGGGCATGGTGATACTTGCCTGTGGTTTCAGCTACTCAGGAGGCTGAGGCAGAAGGATCCCTTGAGCCCAGGAGTTTGAGGCTGCAGTGAGCTATGATTGTGCCACTGCATTCCAGCTTGGGTGACAGGGTGAAACTCTATCTGGAAGACAGTGTGGCGATTCCTCAAGGATCTAGAACTAGAAATACCATTTGACCCAGCCATCCCATTACTGGGTATATACCCAAAGGATTATAAATCATGCTGCTATAAAGACACATGCACACGTATGTTTATTGTGGCACTATTCACAATAGCAAAGACTTGGAACTAACCCAGATGTCCATCAATGACAGACTGGATTAAGACAATGTGGCACATATACATCATGGAATACTATGCAGCCATAAAAAAGGATGAGTTCATGTCCTTTGTAGGGACATGGATGCAGCTGGAAACCATCATTCTCAGCAAACTATCGCAAGAACAGAAAACCAAACACTGCATGTTCTCATGCATAGGTTGGAATTGAACAATGAGATCACTTGGACACAGGAAGAGGAACATCACACATCAGCCCCTGTCGTGGGGTGGGGGGAGCGGGGAGGGATAGCATTAGGAGATATACCTAATGTAAATGACAAGTTAATGGGTACAGCACACCAACATGGCACATGTATACATATGTAACAAACCTGCACATTGTGGACATGTACCCTAGAACTTAAAGTATAATAAAAAATTAAAAATAATAAAAAAATAAAAAAAAGATATTCAACTCTGTCAAAAAAAGTACTGCTAAATGACACAATAAAGAAAAAAATGATTATATACTATCACAACTAACAGCTCTTGGTCATAATCATTAAGTTTTATTTTAATATTTTACAGAATAGAATATTTTACAAATAATGGAAGAGATCTTTTCAAAATTTTGGAATGTGTCTTAATTTGTAGGTATCATTACTAATAAACACTGTTAATAAACAAAAAAAAAGCACAATTATCAATTCCAAGAAAATAAGCAGAAGTTACACAAGAAGAATGCAAACCTAAATATTTCTACTATCAATTCTGAATTAAACAACATGTGATTATAATGAGGACTTATTTAAAGTGGTAGCAAGCATGAACTGTAGCTAAATTACTAGGATTGACTGTAGGCTACAATTCACCTTAAGCTACTTAGTTTCTCTATGACTCAGTTTCCTTGTTTAAAAAAGAATAGGTCTCAAAGAACCATATGAGAATAAAATGTTTCAAAACATACAAAGCACATGGAAGCATGCCTGACAGATAGTAATCATTCCAGAAGTTTTTGCTATTATAATAATTTAAACTTAAAGCAGTGATGTAATTTTGTTGGGATGGGAAAGAGAGAAAGAAGGTGGTGGGTAAGAGATTTAAAAGTAGGGTACTATGTAGTTTAACTTCCAAAGTGGGACACTTTGAGAGTTAAAAGAAATGCTATTGATGTGATGCTAGAAAGTAATTAACTGAGATTATTCCAGGCAAAATAGGAAACAAGGTCTTACAGAGACGTATGTATACAATTAGAAAGGATATGATGTTTAAAATTTATAAATCAAGAAAATGCACCTGTATTTGAGAATTCTCTCTCCCTGGCATGAAGCCTCTCCATGGTTTCACCTCAGCTAGATGTTCACATTAAAGCTATTCAGTGTCCTGTCTGATGGCCTGTGTAGCTTCCTTTCTTTCCATTTCCCTTCTTGGTCAAAGTAACATGACGCTGTGTTCCTTAAACACGCCAGACTTTGCCATTCTTTTACCATCGTCTGGAATGCTATTTCCTACCTGGTTCACAAACTGTGCGCCTTAAACAGCATAAATTTAGTGTCTCGCAGTTTTAGAGCCTAGAAGTCCAAAATCAATTTGTCATCTGGGTTGGTTCTACAGGCTTTGAGAAAGGATCTGTTCCAGGCTCCTCTCCTTGACTTTTCGATGGCCATTGTCTTCTCGAGTCTTCACCATTGTCTTCTCCTTATGCATCTCTCTGTATCCATATTTATTTTCGTTTTCTTTTCTTTTACTAGAGAAGGTTTCACTCTGTCACCCAGGCTGAAGTGCAGGTGTGATCATGGTTCAATGTAACCTCAAACTCATAGGCTCAGGTGATCCTCTGATCTCAGCTCCCAGGTTGCTGGTACTACAGGCGAGGCACGATGTCTGGCTAAATTTTTGAAAAGTTTTTGTAGAGATGGGGGTCTCACTATGTTGCTCAGGCTGCTCTTAAACACCTGGCCTCAAGTGATCATCCCACCTCAGCCTTCCAAAGTACTAGGATTATAGGCATGAGCTGTCACACAGCACCTATAGTTTCTCTTTTTATAAGGACACCAGTTATGTTGAATTAGGGCCCACCCTAATGACTTCATTTTAACTTGATTTCCTCTATAAAGCCTATATCTCCAAATAGGGTCATGTCCTGAGGTACCGAGGGTTAAGACTTCAACATGTTATTGGACCAACAATTCAACTCATAATATTTATGTAGTGAAATTCAATTTATTTTATAAAACCGAACTAAAATACAACCTGTTTTAAGGCTCTATTTTGCTCCGTCCACCCAGTTTCAGAGTTATCACTAAAAACTGTATGAATCACTGCAACTTGCATATTTCTATAGTTGATTTTAGCTTAGATTGTAATTGATTTATTTGCAAACTAATATTTGTCTTTTCTATTAGACCATGCACAATTTGAGACTAGAAAGTGTTATGTTATGCACATGTACCCTAGAACTTAAAGTATAATAATAATAAAAAAATAAAAATAAAAAAATAAAATAAAATAAAAAGTTAAAAAGAAAGTGTTATGTTTATCTCAGTATCCTCAGAACTTAGCATAAAATAAGATTGCGATTATATAATCATTATTACCATGAACACCAAAAACTTTCTGAAAATTTATATTATTTTACTTATTAAATATGTAACATAGTATAAGTTTTCCACCTCTCTCTTTTTTAACTTTTATTTTAGGTTTGGGGTACATGTGTACATGTGCAGGTTTGTTATACAGGTAAACTGCATGTCACGGGGGCTGGTGTATAGATTATTTTGTTACCCTGGTATTTAATAATGAGCGTAGTACTTGATAAGTAGTTTTTTGATCCTCCTCCTCCTCCCACTCTTCATCCTCAAGTAGGCCCCAGTGTCTGTTGTTCCCTTTTTTGTGTCCATGCGGTCTTTGTTTTTCTGTTCTGTGTTAGTTTCCTAAGGACAATGGCCTCCAGCTCCATCCATGTTGTTGCAAAGGACATGATCTTGTTCTTTTTTGTGACTGCTTAGTATTCCATGATGTATGTGTACCACATATTCTTTATCCAGTTTACTGTTATTGGGCATCTAAGTTGATTCCATGTCTTTGTTATTGTAAATAGTGTTGCAGTGAACATACACATGCATGTGTCTTTATGATAGAATGATTTATATTCCTTTGGGTTTATACCCAATAACAGGATTGCCAGATTGAGTTATCTGAATGGTAATTCTGTTTTAAGTTCTCTGAGGAATTGCCACCCTGCTTTCCGCAAGGGCTGATCTAATTTACACTCCACCAGCATATATAACTGTTCCCCTTTCTCCATAACCTCACCAGCATCTGTAATTTCCTGACTTTTTAATAATGATCATTCTGACTGGTGTGAGATGGTATCTCTTTGTGGTTATGATTTGCATTTCTCTAATGATCAATGATATTGCGCTTTTATTCATATACTTGTTGGCTGCGTGTATGTCTTCCTTTGAAAAGTGTCCATTCATATCCTTTGCCCACTTTTTAATAGAGTTGTTTGTTTTTCTCTTGTAAATTTAAGTTTCTTATAGATGCTGAATACTAGACCTTATCAGATGCATAGTTTACAAATATTTTCTCTCATTCTGTAGGTTGCCTGCTTATTCTGTTGATAATTTCTTTTGCTGTGCAGATCTTTAGTTTTAATTAGACCCCATTTGTCAATTTTTGTTTTTGTTGCAATTGCTTTTTGTGTCTTCATCATGAATTTTTTTGGCAGGTACTATGTCTAGAATGGTATTTCCTAGATTATCTTCCAGGTTTTTTATAGTTTGAGTTTTACATTTAAGTCTTTAACCTCTTTTGAGTTGATTTTTGTAGATACTGTAAGAAAGGTGTCCAGTTTCAATTTTCTGCATATAGCTAGCCAGTTACTCTAGCACCATTTATTGAATAGGGAGTCCCTTCCCCATTGCTTGTTTTTGTCAGCTTTGTCAAAGATCAGATGGTGATAGGTGTGTGGCCTTATTTCTGGGCTCTCCATTCTGATCTATTGGTCTGTGTGGTTTTATACCAGTACCATTCTGTTTTGGTTACTATAACCTTGTAGTATAGTTTGAAGTTGGGTAATGTGATGCCTCCAGCTTTATCTTTTTGCTTAAGATTGACTTGGCTATTTGGGCTCTCTCTTGGTTCCATGTGAATTTTAAAATAGTTTTTCCTAGTTCTATAAAGAATGTCATTGATGGTTTGATAGGAATATCATTGAATCTATAAATTGCTTTGGGCAGTATGGCCATTTAAATGATATTGATTCTTCCTATCCATGGGCATGAAATAGTTTTCCACTTGTTTGTGTAACTTCTGATTTCTTTGAGCAATGTTTTGTAGTTGTTGTAGAGATCTTTCACCTCCCTGGTTAGCTGTATTTCTAGGTATTTTATTCTTTTGTGAATGGAATTGCATTCCTGATTTGACTGTTAACTTGGATGTTGTTGGTACATAGGAATGCTACTGATTTTTGTACATTGATTTTGATGAAGTTATTTATCAGATTAAGGAGCTTGTGGCAGAGAATATAGGCTTTTCTAGATATAGAACCATGTCATCCTCAAACAGGAGTAGTTTGAATTTTTGTCTTCCTATTTGGATGTTTTTTATTTTTTCCTCAACCTCTCTTAAAATAACTTGTTTCCCAAGATTAGTGCAAGAAGACATTTTTAACACTTTTCTTTTTTTAACTGTATTTTCTCAATTTCCTTAGAAATCAGCAGAAACTTCAGTTAGTTGTTGATGACTTATCAAATTGAAGGCCTTTTAAAATTTGGGTCAAATATACCAAAGGATTTAGAAATATCTATATCTATATGTAGATACAAATATATACACATATATTTATATATCACCTGGTTAAAATGTGGACAGTCTCTGGCGGAAAAGTGTGAAGTCACAATTCTTTTCCAATTTAAGGATAAGTTTTGGTATTGTGTGTATTTAGTACAAACAATATGGTTGCCAGCAAAGGAGACTTAAAACGTGGAAAAAGCTGAATTATGTAGAATTCTTCTATTTTTCCACATTCCATTTCATTTCTGTTCACATATCTATAAACTTTGTATGCCAGTAGTCATCATATAGATGTGATTTTTGTCATTTTCTAAAACTTAAGATTTTATCCAGAGCACTTTTCTTTTGTTGCAGGAAGGAAGAGGGCTAAAAAGCATAGCCTTTTAGCCTGTTATTAAAACCAGAAACATTTCTAGCTCTCTGTTACGTCTCCCCAATCCCAGAATAATGGTGTCTGTTGCCGGTGGCCCTTTAGGCCAATTGGTTACAGCATTGTGTCCCTGGGTGCAGGCTGACTGGAAAAAATTCTAGCTCTGTCAGGACATACTAGCCTCACACAGTTCTGAGGTCACCTCCCTCTCTGTGACCTTTCATAAGGTTCCCAAGAGGATCAATTTAGAGAGGGTAGGTGGGTGTTTCCAATGTGGTAGTAAGCATTATGAACACCCTCTTTGGGAAAATAATATGAAATCACAACTCTAAATCAACCTGTAAGAAGAGGTTCAGCATTAATTATGGGAAATTTTAATCCAACTGATTGTTTATCCAGAGCAGTGCAGGGACTTGCCTCTCAGTATTTACAATACCTGAAATAGGATTAACTGGTTAACAGAAAGGTCCTGTCAAAGTACAGATTACTATCCTGTCTTTCTCTTGAAACTCTGTACAGTGCTGTCTTGTTTGTTCATACCAAAGTTCTGAGGAGAGTGACGCTTTCTCAGATATGTTCAGAATCTTTTTCTTTTTATAAAAAAATATAAATCCCAACCACTGTGTTTGTATGTATTTCACATTTATAAAACAGTTTAAAAATTACATAAAGTCACAAGACAGAAGACATTTAGAAGATAGCTATTAACCCATAAGTTTTATCTGTTATGAATCAGCTTTGTTGTAAATGTTCAATAAACTCAGTGATCCTTTTTTTGTTTTCTTTTGTCCCTCTTCCACTTTATCTGGCGGGTGTTTTGTATCAAATTCTACGAAAAATCAGCATAAATTCTGATATTTGGAAAAGCACCTTGTTCTGTCTCTCCGAGGCAGTTTTAAAAATGCTTGTGATTGTTTCTAAACCTAAACATAAATTGGAGGTTGGTTTGTCTTTGCACTGTCTATATGAAAAGTAACACAACCTGCCCTTCAAAAGATAATATAATCAAATAGAGTGTCAAAGGAGAGGACCATCATCAGTCCAAGGTGCTGGGTAATATGGCTTGAAAACACATGGTGTTATTCCAACCTCCCCAGCAGCACTTGGGTTTTCCTGTTGAGAGCGGGGACTGAGAGACAGGACTAGCTGGATTTCCTAGGCCGACTAAGAATCCCTAAGCCTAGCTGGGAAGGTGACCACTTCCACCTTTAAACACGGGGCTTGTAACTTAGCTCACACCCGACCAACCAGGTAGTAAAGAGAGCTCACTAAAATGCTAATTAGGCAAAAACAGGAGGTAAAGAAATAGCCAATCATATATCGCCTGAGAGCACAGTAGGAGGGACAATGATTGGGATATAAACCCAGGCATTTGAGCCAGCAACAGCTACTCTCTTTGGGTCCCCTCCCTGTATGGGAGCTCTGTTTTCATTCTATTAAATCTTGCAACTGAAAAAATATGGTGTTATTGATGGTTGAGTTAACGTGATATTATTGTCTTTTATTATAAATAATCCAGGTTGGAGTCTCTTTTTTTAAAATTCGGAACTTATTTCTTTCAGGTCTTGTCCCTGGGAACCTATTCTACTTTGTGTAGTTGCTTTAAAATTAAAATCAAATAAACATAAGCACTATATTCTGCATATATAAACATACAAATAATAATATATGATTTAAATAAGCCTTTATAGGGAAAATGTTGTTATTTTATTAGAAGCGGAAATAGCTCTGTTATTTAGATTTAGAGCTTTATTTTTTCAAATGTCTCCTGTGGCTAGGAACGAGATAACCAAATGTCCGTATTTCCAAAGAGTTCCAAAAGATGTGGCCCCAAGACATTCAAATTGAAATTCAATAGTACACAGTATAAAACTACCATAGAAAAATAATGCAAAAAATAAGAAATATCTTCAAATTGTCCTTGGTCTTTCAGGGAAAAGTGATAAGATTCCTTTGACTGACAAAATGAGAGAAAACATTTGATATAGTTTCTCGCAACACTGTAAATGTGAGTCAAATTGATGTGGAAAATAACAGAACTTCATGAACCAAAAACTAGCTCAAAATGGCAGTAAAAGTAGAGATATAATATAAATGGACCTGGAAAGTCTCCCAATCAGGAAAGATGCGAGTGCAGAGAAAAAGCAACTAGGATGATTAAGAGAAGGAAGGCAGAGATTGATACCATGATAAGGGTGTCAGTATGAATAATGTCACTAAGAAACTCTGGAACAAGTTAGGATACACATAAATTAAATCTAAGCAAGGCAGTCTCAAAAAGGCCTCTGAGTAATGCTAACAACACAATTATTTAGCACACCCAGTAAAAAGTAGAATTACCATCCTGGGCAACATGGTAAAACCCCATCTCTACTAAAAATACAAAAATTAGCCAGGGGTTGGCCCGCACCTGTAGTCCCACCTACTTGGGGGGCTCAGGTGAGAGAATGATTTGAGTCTGGGAGGTTGAAGCTGCAGTGAGCTGAGATTGTGCCACTGCACTCCAACCTGGGTGACCAAGTGAGACCCTGTCTCAAAAAAACAAAACAAACAAACAAACAAACAAAAAAAGTAGAGTTAAGAAAGGGAAAATAAAGGAATGGAATATAAAAGAAAGAAAAAGCAGCTTCTTATTTGTAGACACAGCTTAAAAATGATCCAAATAGTCCAATGTTTGTTGCCATTCTCTTCCACCATTCTCTTCTTTGCCTCCTAACCATATGCTACACATGAACACTCTCCTCATTCCTTTCATTGTCACCATATGCCACACATGATGTCACCTGAAGAAACCCCAATGCCATTGCTTTCAAGAGCTTTCAAAGATTTATCATACGTTAGGGGAGAGATGGAGGAGAAGTGAAGTGAATGCAGATGACAATAGGTCCCAGAGGGAAAGATTGCTTTCTGCTTCCCGGCCAAACCCTCAGCAACTGGAGAGAGGAGACTGCATGGTGTTTTCAATAGCCAGAGAGCAATTTCTAAGCCCCAACATGGCATGAAAGGAGGAAAGAAATGCAAAGTAGGCATGGAAGTAGCAGAGTCTCCTGCCATAAGGAAGCCAGTTGACATGGATAAAGAAATGTTCATGGACAATCTCTGTGAGTGATGACTGAGGACCCGATGAGATGTCTCAGCAGGCAGGCACCTGTGTGAACAGATGGCATCAAGTACTAAATGCCTTAGCCCTACATTTTCGGACTGTTCAAAGTCTCTATAAATTGAACGCTATTCCTAGGAAAGTTCACACTACGGAGATCAAATTTCTGTCATCTTGACTGATAGGGGACTATATAAAAAACCAAATTGTTATAGAAAACTAAATGCAGTTACAATTTTCACACCTGATTTGTGAACTGATTTATCCTCTTACACTGATTTATCAGTGTGCACTAAGAATGCATAAAACTTGAAATCCTAACTTTGTAAGCACGGAAGCATCCTTAAAAAAATTTTTAAAATTAAATTAACTTGCAATATTTTCCCAACTGAATTTAGCAGTATATACATACATTCTTTCTTGTTTAAACTTTTAGTTAAAAAGCATTAAAACTATAATTAATAAGCTTAAGTTATAGACAAATATTACCAGAAAGACACTCTAGTAAGCATTTTTCATGAATTGTTTCATTTGATCTTTAAGAAAATTCTTAGGTGACAGGTTCTATTATTAATTCCACTTTACAGATGAGAAAATGGAGGAACAGAGAGGTTAAATATATGGTTGCAGTTTGCATATCTGGTAAGTGGTAGATCCAGGATTTTGAACTTGATCTCTGACTGCAGAGCCTGTGGTCTTAGTTATTGGTGAGTATGAATGGCCACTGTGATATGAGCCATCACCACCAAAGGTCGTGGCAGGAGCTCTGTGGCTCTGTTCTCCTGCTTCTCCAGAGTTGAAGCAATACTCATCTTTCAGGTGATGGTTGGGACTATGATTAATATCAGGCAAGCCCATTTAAAAAGCTTAATTAATACTATAATTGTGCTACAGAGCAAACAACAAAAAACTTCTCTAGTTTGAAAATAGTAGGTAAGGTAGCAAAACCTAGGATAAATAGGAGGCTAGCAGGGTTGGCAGGAAGGAAGAAATGACCACTTACATTATCTCAGATAATTCTTGAGACATCTTTGGGAAATAAATGCTATGATTTCTGTTTTTCACTGGGGGAACCTGAAGATCATTGACTTTAAATGATTTGCTTAACTGGGAAGTGGCAGAGCCAGCATTCCAATCTGGTTCTGACTTTAAAGAGTTCACTTTGTTATGTTCCATTACCCCTCAAAAATACTCCGCTGTAGGCACACTATTCATTAAACAAGTTATTTGTGGTCTAGATTGAGAATACATGCAGTATTTTTAATACTCTTTCTGTGGGAAAGAGAAGTATAAAGCCAATTTAAAAATTAAATTCTGGAACACAGCTCATCTGAAATGAGAACTACCTATTTTGACATTAGAAAGAAAGAGAAAAAAACTGCACTTGAATTGTGATGATACCTTTACATCTAGATTTTTAAGGCTGTGAAATATATTCTACACAACCTGCAAAATGTTTATTGAGTCAGGAATATTAGCATCAGCAGGTTGGAGAAAGCTGTAATATGAAGTGAATATGCATTCTTGTGATTTTTTTTGGATTATTTTATGCTGATGAATTCATTTTTTTTTTAAAGAATGAGCTGTGTTTCAAAGAACAAGAAATGAGAAAAGATATTTGAAATGGGAAAATGATAAGAGCATTAAATGAAAGAACTTGAGATTTAAAGAAATTGAAAATATTTATATCTGCCATTGAAGCAAAAGAAAAACATTATTTACTATTAAGTGGGAATTGAGGGCTGCTCTCTTGAGAAGTCTGCTTTTCATATTATTGCTACAATATCTAAGGCCAGGCTACACTATTCAGGAGTTGACATTTCACTAGAGAACACAGGATACTGACATATTTAGGATGTATCTTCAGTACAGCTTCTTTAGCCTTTGCCCTGGGTTTTGATCTTTCTAGCTACTCTGGCTTATGATTTATAGACTATAAAAACTGCAAGGGATCTTAGTCACCCTCTAGCCCAGTTCCCCATATTTTACCAGTGAGGAGAATTAATTGAAAGAAAGCAATTTGCTTAACATAGAGCTGATTATGCACCTAAAAGTATCTTTTTAAAAATTCAATACTATTCAGTTATAATCTTATTTACTGAGATCTAGTTCAAAGATGGAAGCTCTTTTACATCTAGCCCAAAATATTGATTCTCAATTGTAAAATCAATTTTTAAATGATAAAATTACTTCATTCTAATTGTAGGTAATTCAACTTCTTTAGAAGAATGTAAAATAAAAAGTCTCTCCTGTAGTTATTGGTATACTTTCTGTATTTTCTATGCATGTACAAATATATAAGTATAAATATAGATATGTGCATATACACACTTTTGTATTTTTTTTCACTAAAGGGATCTCATTATAACAATTCTTATCAACTTTAAAACTTAAAACAGACATCATTTCTTATGAGTACAAAAAGATTGACTTCATTGCTTTATTCATACAATGGTTGCATCACATGCTTTTGGGTGGTTTTAAACATGTCCACAAATTCTTGTACATTACTCCCATGAAAAGGTATAGTCTTATTACCCTCATCTTGAATACGAGCCTAACTTAGTGAATTGTTTCTAGGATATAGAATGTGAGACAAATTGAGGTTGTCATCTTTTATTTTCTTTTTACAAACATCCTTGGATATACAGCTTTCCATATTTGTACATATATTATTTTCGAGAAGTAGGGTGCTGGTCAAAGAGCATCCACATTTAAAATTTTGAAAAATGTCATTTCTAATGAATTAAAAGTACCATATTTTTATACCTTATTTTTCTGTTTTCTGTTCGTGTCCATTGACCATGTCTGTAATGGACTGTAGGTCTTTTTGCTTTTGGTGTAATTAAATGTAAATACCCTACAGACTGCCTGAATTTGAATTCTGGTCCTGGCACTTTCTAACTGTGGGACCACAAGCAAATTATATTTAGGTTATTTATGCCTCAGTTTCTTTACTCATTAAATGGGGATAGTAGTGGTACTTATAGGATTGTATTGAGGATTAAATGAGTTTATGTATATAAAGCACTAGAGTAGTACTGGAGACAGAGAAAGTGCTGTTATAATTTTATGTATTCAAAATTAGCTGTTTATAATGTGTATTTAATTTTGTTTGTGGTATTTTCAGCTCTATAGATTTCTTTTTAAAGTTGAGGTTAAGACATATCCAGTAAAGGGGACACACCTTAAGTGTACAAACATTTATATCAATATATAAAACATTCCTAGTACCTGAGAGGGTTCTCACATTCTCCTCCCAAGCACTATTCCTCCCAAAATAACCACTATATCAAACCCTATCACCATAGATTAGTTTTAACTGATCTTGGACTTCATATAAGCGGAATTATACAGCATGCTCCTTCTTTCATTCAGTATATGTTTTTCAGAGTTATTCAACTTTTCATTTCTTTATCTTTCTTGTATTTATTTCTGCCTTTTATTATTTTCCTCTTCTTTTCTTTGGGATTAATTTGCTGTTTTTTTTTTTGTTGTTGTTGTTGTTTTGCATTAAGATAATGGTTTTAACCTCTTTTCTTTTTCCATTATATTCATTTAACTTATAGATTTCATTCTAAGTATTGTTTTAGTCCCATCTCACAAGTTTTAAAATGTTGAATTTTCGGCTGGGCATGGTGGCTCACACCTGTAATCCCAGCACTTTGGGAGGCTGAGGTGGGTGGATCACCTGAGGTCAGAGTTCTAGACCAGCCTGGCCAACATGGTGAAACCCTGTCTCTACTAAAAATACAAAAGTTAGCCAGGCGTGGTGGTGAGTGCCTGTAATCCCAGCTCCTCAGGTGTCTGAAGCGGGAGAATCACTTGAACCCAGGAGGCAGAGGTTGCAGCGAGCCGAGACTATGCCACTGCACTCCAGCCTGGGTGACACAGCAAGAGTCTGTCTCAAAAAAAAAAGAAAAAATTGAATTTCCATGACCAATCAGTTTGAAATACTTTCTAAATTTCATTGTCGTTTCTTCTTTGACCATGAGGGATTTATGTTTGTTGTTAAATTTCTAAACATTTGGTAGTTTTTCTCTACATTCGACCATTCTGTGACCTTATATTTAAAATGCACCTTTTAAAACATTGCTTTTTAAAATTCAGTTTGTCATTGCCTTTAAATTTGATTATTTTCTACATATTTAATGCAATTTCAATGCAGAGTTGGTTTTATCCACCATCTCATTTACTTCTTATATGTCCCATGTGTTTTTCTTTTTCTTTCTGTTCTTTCTTTAGTTTTTGATGACAAGCTTAAAAAATTTTTTGCTGAGTGGCTGGCAAGATGGCCAAATAGGAACAGCTCCAGCCTGCAGCTTCCAGTGAGATCAATGCAGAAGGTGGGTGATTTCTGCATTTCCAACTGAGGTACCCGGCTCATCTCATTGGGACTACTTAGACAGTGGGTGCAGCTCACGGAGAGTGAGCTGAAGCAGGGTGGGGCATCACCTCACTGAGGAAGTGCGAGGAGTCGGGGAACTCCCTCCCTTAGCCAAGGGAAGCCAGGAGGGACTGTGCCATGAGGAATGTGCCTTCCGGCCCAGATACTATGCTTTCCCCACCGTCTTCACAACCTGCAGACCAGGAGAGTCCCTCAGGTGCCTACACCACCAGGTCCCTGGGTTTCAAGCACAAAACTGCGTGGCTGTTTGGGCAGACATTGAGCTCGCTTCAGAGTTTTCTTTTTTTCCATACCTCAGTGGTGCCTGGAATGCCAGCGAGACAGAACCATTCACTCCCTGGAAAGGGGGCTGAAACCAGGGAGCCAAGTGGTCTGGCTCAGTGGATTCCACTCCCATGGAGCCCACCAAGGTAAGATCCACCCGCTTGAAATTCTCGCTGCCAGCACAGTAGTCTGAAGTTGACCTGCGACACTTGAGCTTGGTGGGGAGAGAGACGTCCATCATTACTGAGGCTTGAGTAGGTGGTTTTCCCACCACAGTGTAAATAAAGCTGCTTGGAAGTTCGAACTGGATGGAGCACACTGCAGCTTGGGAAAGCCACTGTAGCTAGACTGCCTCTCTAGATTCCTCCTCTCTGGGCAGGGCATCTCTGAAAGAAAGGTGGAAGCCCGAGTTGGGGGCTTATAGATAAAACTCCCATCTCCCTGGGACACAGCACCTGGGGGAAGGGGCAGATGTGGGCGCAGCTTCAGCAGACTTGAACGTTCATTCCTGCCAGTTATAAAGAGAGCAATGAATCTCCCACCACAGAGCTCTGCTAAGGGACAGACTGCCTCGTCACATGGGTCCCTGGCCTCCGTGCCTCCTGACTGGGAGATACCTCCTAGCAGGGGTTGACAGACATCTCATACAGGAGAGCTCTGGCTGGCTTCTTGCGGGTGCCCCTTTGGGACAAAGCTTCCAGAGGTGGGAACAGGCAGCAATCTTTGCTGTTCTGCAGCCTCTGCTGGTGATACCAAAACAGGGTCTGGAGTGGACCTTCAGCAAATTCCAGCAGACCTGCAGCAGAGAGGCCTGTTAGAAGGAAAACTAACAAACAGAAAGGAATAGCATCAACACCAACAAAAAGGACATCCACACAAAAACCTCATCCGAAGATCACCATCAAAGACCTAAGGAAGATAAATCCACAAAGATGAGGAAAAACCAGTGCAAAAAGGCTGAAAATTCCAAAAACTAGAATGCCTCTTCTCCTCCGAAAGATCACCACTCCTCGCAGGAAGGGAACAAAACTGGACGGAGAATGAGTTTGATGAATTGAAAGAAGTAGGCTTCAGAAGGTGGGTAATAACGAACTCTTCCGAGCTAAAGAAACATGTTCTAACCCAATGCAAGGAAGCTAAGAACCTTGAAGAAAGGTTAGATAAATTCCTAAGTAGAATAACCAGTTTAGAGAAGAACATAAATGATCTGATGGAGCTGAAAAACACAGTATGAGAACTTCGTGAAGCATACACAAGTATCAGCAGCCGAATCGATCAAGCAGAAGAAAGGCTATCAGACATTGAAGATCAACTCAATGAAATAAAGCGTGAAGACAAGATTAGAGAAAAAATAAATGAAAAGGAATGAACAAAGCCTCCAAGACATATGAGACTATGTGAAAAGACCAAATCTATGTTTGATTGGTGTACCTGAAAGTGACAGAGAGAATAGAACCAAGCTGGAAAACACTTTTCAGGGTATTATCCAGGAGAACTTCCCCAACCTAGCAAGCCAGGTCAACATTCAAATTTAGGAAATACAGACAACACCACAAAACTACTCCTTGAGAAGAGCAACCCCAAGACAAAAAATTGTCAGATTCACCAAGATTGAAATGAAGGAAAAAGTGTTAAGGGCAGCCAGAGAGAAAGGTCAGGTTACCCACAAAGGGAATCCCATCAGACTAAGACCAGATCTCTCAGCAGAAACCCAACAAGCCAGAAGAGGGTGGGGGCCAATATTCAGCATTCTTAAAGAAAAGAATTTTCAACCCAGAATTTCATATCCAGCCCAACTGAGCTTCATAAGCGAAGGATAAATAAAATCCTTTACAGACAAGCAAATGCTTAGAGATTTTGTCACCACCAGGCCTGCCTTACAAGAGCTCCTGAAGGAAGGACTAGTTATGGAAAGGAAAAACTGCTACCAGCCACTGCAAAAATAAACCAAATTGTAAAGACCATAGACTGTGAAGAAACTGCCTCAACTAACGGGCAAAATAATCAGCTAGCATCATAATGACAGGATCAAATTCACACATAATATTAACTTTAAAAGTCAATGGACTAAATGCCCCAGTTGAAAGACACAGACTGGCAAATTGGATAAAGAGTCAAGACCC
>NW_012099543.1:6258354-6260262 GCF_000951045.1 Mandrillus leucophaeus
GATTGCAATCCTAGTCTCTGACAAAACAGACTTTAAACCAACAAAGATCAAAAGAGACAAAGAAGGGCATTACATAATGTGAAGGGATCAATTCAACAAGAAGAGCTAACTATCCTAAATATATATGGACCCAATACAGGAGCACCCAGATTCATAAAGCAAGTTCTTAGAGACCTATAAAGATACTTAGACTCCTACTCAATAATAGTGGGAGACTTTAACACCCCACTGTCAATAATAGACAGATCAACAAGACAGAAAATTAACAAGGATATTCAGGACTTGAACTCAGCTCTGGACCAAGCAGACCTAATAGATATTTACAGAACTCTCCACCCCAAATCAACAGAATATACATTCTTCTTAGCACCTCATTGCACTTATTCTAAAATTGACCACATAATTGGAAGTAAAACACCCTCAGCATATGCAAAAGAATAGAAATCATAACAAACAGTCTCTCAGACTGTGTTGCAATCAAATTAGAATTCAAGATTAAGAAACTCACTCAGAACGACAAAACTACTTGGGAACTGAACAGCCTGCTCCTGAATGACTACTGGGTAAATAACAAAATTAAGGCAGAAATAAATACTTTTTTTTTTTAAAGCACCAAGAACAAACAAACAAAGTACCTGAATCTCAGGGACACAGCTTACACAGTGTTTAGAGGGAAATTTAGAGCACTGAATGCCGACAGGAGAAAGCAGAAATGATCTAAAATTGACACCCTAACATCACAATTAAAAGAACTAGACAGGCAGGAGCAAACAAATTCAAAAACTAGCAGAAGACAAGAAGTAACTAAGATCAGAGCAGAACTGAAGGAGATAGAGACGTGAAAAACCCTTCAAAAAATCAATGAATTCAGAAGCTATTTTTTTGAAAAGATTAACAAAGTAGACAGACTGCTAACCAGACTAATAAAGAAGAAAAGAGAGAAGAATCAAATAGACACAATAAAAAACAATAAAGGGCAGATCACCACTGATCCCACAGAAATACAAACTACCATCAGAGAATACTATAAACACCTCTAGACAAATAAACTAGAAAATCTAGAAGAAATGGCTAAATTCCTGGACACATACACCCTCCCAATACTAAATCAGGAAGAAACCAAATCTCTGAATAGACCAAAAACAACTTCTAAAATTGAGGCAGTAATTAACAGCCTAACAACCAAAAAACGCCCAGGACTAGAAAGATTCACAGCCAGATTCCACCAGATGTACAAAGAGGAGCTGGTACTATTGCTTCTGAAACTATTCCTAACAATAGAAAAAGAGGGACTCCTCTCTAACTCATTTTATGAGGCCAGCATCATCCTGATTCCAAAACCTGGCAGAGACACAACAAAAAAAGAAAATTTCAGGCCAATATCCCTGACAAACATTGATGCAAAAATCCTCAATAAAATACTGGCAAACCGAATCCAGCAGCACATCAAAAAGCTTATCCATCACGATCAAGCTGGCTTCATTTCTGGGATACAAGGCTGGTTCTACATGCGCAAATCAATAAATGTAATCCATCACATAAACAGAACCAATGACAAAAACCATATGATTATCTCAATAGATGCAGAAAAGGCCTTCAATCAAATTCAACACCCCTTCATGGTAAAAACTCTCAATAAACTAGGTAATGATGGAATGTATACCAAAATAATAAGAGCTATTTATGACAAACCCACAGCCAGTATCATACTAAATGGGTAAAAACTGGAAGCATTCCCTTTGAAAACCAGCACAAGACAAGAATGCCATTTCTCACCATTCCTATTCAACATAGTATTGGAAATTCTGGCCAGGTCTCTCAGGCAAGAGAAAGCAATAAAGCGTTCTCAGGAAGAGAGGAAGTCAAATTGTCTCTGCAGATGGCATGGTTGTATATTTAGAAAACCCC
>NW_012099543.1:6263152-6275742 GCF_000951045.1 Mandrillus leucophaeus
AGGGCTAGGCAACAGATAGCATTAGGAGAAATATCTAATGTAGATGATGGGTTGATGGGTGCAGCAAACCATGATGGCAAGGGTATACCTATGTAACAAAGCTATACATTCTGCACATGTATCCCAGAACTTAAAGTATAATAAATTTCTTTCTTTGCCATTTGTCTTTTATAGTCATCATTTAATTATGCACTCTTTTTATTCATTTAGTTTTTACCCGATAAATTACAGTATACATCTTTCACTTATTACAGTCTACCTTAGGTTAATGTTCTAAATATTTGCTGAAGAAGAAAAGAACCTTAGAACAGTTTAAATGTTTTTTTTTTTTAACCTTCCTTGCCTTTTGTGCTAAGATTGCCATATAATTTGTTCTACTTGATTTTTAACTGTGCAAGATGTAGTGATTATTGCCATTTTAAAGCATTAATATCTTTCACGTTAATTCACATATTTATAATTTCTGGTGTTTTTCATTCTTCCCATTTTGTGCTTCCATCTGGGATCATTTTCCTTCTGCCTGAAGAACTTCTTTTAGTTTTTTTTTTTTTTTTTTTTTTACTGCAAGTCTGCTTCTGATGAATTTTCTCATATTTTATTTGAAAACATCTTTATCTTAATTTTTGAAGCCTATGTAGTTGGGCATAGAATTTCAGGTTGGTGAGCACTTTAAAAATATCATTTAGTTTTAATTGAAAATTCCTCAGTCAACTTATTTTTCCCCTCCTTTGCACCTAGTGATACAGACAGAAGGCAGGGAAATACTGGGTAAAGGAGAGTGGTCATTGGGAGGGCTCCACCCTCAAGCCTGGAACTGTGGCTCAAAGTGAGAACTTTGTATCCCAATTTTCCTGCTCGAATGTTGCCTTTTCCAAAACCACCCTGGCCTGCCCTGACCCCCATCCTGTACCCATAAAAACTCCAGGCTCCACTGGCACAAGAGTGGCAGAGAAGGAGAGAAGAGAAGCAGCAGCCAGATATTGGAGAGAAGCAGCTTAAGAGGGATGATTTGGTGGCAGGGACTTCAGAGAAGAGCTGCAGGGGGATGGCCAGACCCCAAGGGAAGATCACATTCCCACTCCATACCCTTTCCAGCTCCCTTTCCCACTGAAAGCCACTTTCATCAGCAATAAACTTCTCTGTATTCACCACCTTCCACTTTCGTTTGTGCAACCTGAATCTTCATGGATGCTGAACAATAACTCTGGAGTCACGTGTGCAGATGCTTGACTGTTTAACACTTAAGCCATCTGTGGACAGCAAAGCTAAAAGAGCACTGTAACACACGTCTTCTGGGGCTCCAGGGGTCATAGGTATCCCCCTAGATGCTGCCTTGGGACAACACAGAATTCACCTGTGTGCTCCTCCTCCCGCAAGGGGTTAAGAGCTGCAGGCTGAGTAAGCGAGGCCCCTCTGTCACCAGGCCCATGAAGGGGTCAGGGAAAATTTCTTGTTTCAATAGTATATTTTCTTTCTCTGAAGCTGTTCTCTTTCCATTTGATTTTCAGCAGGCTGGCCATAATGCACGTGGGGTTGTAGAGATTCTTGAAAAATGCACTTACATGTTCTTTGCCAGTGTTGAAGAATTCTAATATCTCTTCTGTAGTATTATTTCTCTCCTCTGCTACTGGGACTCCAAATTATATATAATTAGAGGTTTTCATCATGCCTGTTTTGCTCTTTTTTCTGTTTTCAGCTTTCGTCGTCTTTCTGCACTTGTATCACTAATTCTGTTTTCTAATTACTACTCCTCTGTTCTTCTCTGTGCACTCTGCTACTAAACCAGTATTTTCAATTCTGAATTTTAGTTATGGTATTTTTGGATTATAAAATATTTGTTTGAAGTTTTAAAAAATCCAAATCTATGTTAAAATTATTTACATTTTCCTCTATTTTGTTGAATATATTAATCACAGATATTTTTTAAAAAGTTCTTATCTCATAATTTCAATATCTAAATCACCTAGATGCCTCTGTTATTCTTTTTATTATTTTTCTTGGTATTTGGCCATTTCTTTTTTGTTTTGTTTTGTTTTAATAGATCTTTGAAATTTATATTGGATCCTGGACATTGTCTGTGAAAAATTATAGAGGTTCTGGATAGCGTTACATGCCTCAGATGAGGGTTAAATTTTGTTCTGGCGGATCACATTGAACCTGTCAAAGGTCAATTTTAAGCTTGGTAGGGCTGATCTACTGCAGTGTTGCTGTTACTTCTAGACCAGAGGTCAACAAACCTTTGCTGTAAAGGGCCGGATAATAAATACTTCAGACTTCGAAGGCCGTATGTTCTGTGCCATAACTATTAAACTTTACTGTTATAGCAGAAGAGCAGTGATAGACAACATGTAATTAAATGAGCTTGGCTACATTCCAATAAAACTTTATTGACACTAACTTTTAAATTTCATATAAATTTCAAATGTCATGTAATAGTACTTTAACAATTTTAAACCATGTAAAAATATGAAAACTATTCTTAGCTCTAGAGACATACAAAAACAAGTGACAGGCCAGATCTGGCCTGCAAGCTGTAGTTGGCTGACAAATGCACTCACATATGTCCCTTACTCCTAAGTTTGGCCCTTTTGGGTTCTTACCTGGAAGAACAGGCTTTGAACTCCAGCCTCTGTCTCCATGGCTGCTGACATCTCTGCTCAGCTTTTAGTTTTCTACATGCTGTTTTTCAGTGTGTTTTGAGGGTCTTATCCTGCGCATATGCTACTTAAGAATCAGCCAATGTTTGGAAGGAAACTTGTTGTGGGATTTTGGGCTGATTTCCCTGAGGTGCTTTCTTAGGGCTTCACTCCTCAGGTCCCATCGGTTTGGGCAGCTTCATTCTCCAGCATGTACCTCCTCAGCCCAGATGGACTGCTGCTTTCTGATTAGGCTCTCTTTCTCACCCTTTCACAGGCAGCAAATCAGATACTGTCCTAAAGAGAGGAAGTTGGAATATGCATATTATTTTGTGTGTTCCCCTTCTTTCAAAGACTGTAATTCCTCAAATACTGCCTGAAATTTAAAAATTAACCATTGTCTTCAGACAATTGCTTTATGTATTGTGTCAAGCTTTTATTTTTATTTTCAATAGGAGACCGCTTGCTGAGAGCAGAAGTCTGTATAGGCATTTTACTTTATTTTATTTTTATTTATTTTTTTATTTTTTGAGACAGAGTCTCACTCTGTCACCCAGGCTGGAGTGCAGTGGCATGATCTCGGCTCACTGCAACCTCTGCCTCCTGGGTTCAAGCGATTTTTACGTCTCAGCCTTCCAAGTAGCTGGGGCTACAGGCAAGCGCCACCACGCCTGGCTAATTTTTTGTATCTTTAGTAGAGATAGGGTTTCACCATATCGGCCAGGCTAGTCTCGAACTCCTGACCTTGTGATCCACCCATCTCAGCTTCCCAAAGTGCTGGGATTACAGGCATGAGTCACCATGCCTGGCCTGTATAGGCATTTTAAATTGATACGTAGTCAAAATTCTCAATATAGATTTCTTGATAGCTTCTAGGTTTTATGATAAGCTTAAGAAAACTGTTCCCTTATTATATTGTAAAGATCTCCGTCCATGTTTTTCTTCTGTAATTTTTTTCATTTTAAACTTTGAATTTAAATTAATTTTTACATTTTAATCACTGATCAATCTGAAATTTACTTTGATGAAAGATGTGAAATAGGATTTCAACTTTTCTTAAATAACTGGCACGATTTTTTCGATTTTTCAGTATTGATTTGAAATGCTGTGCTTGTGATATATTAAATTTCCAACTGTAAAGGAAAATATTTTAGAACTTTCTACTATGATTCACTGATGTGCCTGCCTGTCTACTTCTGAGCCAAGATTATACTATTTTAGAATACAATTTTTAGATTTACAAAGGCAGGTTAGTAAAAAAAAAAAAAAATAGAATACATTTTATTATCAGTGAAGATTATTCCCCCATTACTCTTCATTTTCAGAAATGTCCTAGTTATTCTTTCATGTGCATTTTTCCAGGTAAACTTTTGACTTAGTTGGTCAATTAAAAAAATGTGGCACAGGCAATGAAAGAAAAAAATAGATAAGTTGGATTCATAAAAATTAAAAGCTTGTTTGCATCAAAGGACACGATTAACAAAGTTAAAAGGCAAACTTAGAGTGGGAGGAAATATTTGCAAATAATGTATTTGTTAACAATTGATATCCAGAATACATATAAACTCCTATAACTCAGCATTAAAGAAACTCAAATAAAAAATGAGCAAACGACTTGAATAGATATTTATCCAAAGGATAATGAACACAAGAAAAGACACTCAGCACTACTAATCACTAGAGAAATACAAACGAAAACCATAGTGAGATGCTACTTCATAGTCATCAGGATAGGTAGCATGAAAAAGAAAGTGAGACGTGTTAGCATGGATGTGGAGTGATTGGAATGCTTTTGCGTTGCTTTTGGGAATGTAAAATGATGCAGCCACTGTGGAAAACAATATGGTGATTTCTTAAAAAATCAAACATAGAGTTACTATATGATTCAGCAACTCCACTTCTGGGTATATACACAAAGGAATTTAAAACATATTTGTAAACCCATATGAATAGTAGCATTATTCACTATAACCGAAAGGCAGAAATAGCACAAGTGTTCATTGATTAATAAATATATAAACAGTGTTGTATGTATGTATGTGTGTGTGTGTGTGTGTATATATATATTTGAAAAGTGTTCAGCCTTAAAAAGGAAGGAAATTCTGATATGCAACAGCATGAATGAAAGTTGAAGACGTTTACGCTAAGTAAAATAAGCCAGTCACAATGGACAAATATTGCATAATCTTCCTTATGTGAGATATTTATAGTAGTCAAATTTGTAGACAGAAAGTAGAACCTTAATTCTCAGGGACTGGGGGATGAGGGGAAGAGACAATTAGTGTTTAATGGATATAGAATTTTACTTTGGCAAGATGAAAATATTCTGGAGATGTATAGTAGTGACGGTTGTACAACAATGTGAATGTACTTAATACCGCTGAATTGCATACTTAAAATGGTTAAAATGGTAAGTTCATATTACATATATTTTGCCACAGTAATAAACGTTCCTTAGAAAGATAAAAAAAGAAATGGGAATCTATTTGTAGTTTTTGTTGTGATTGATGACATTGACAACTTTATAATACTCTGTCTTACCAATAATAAGATATATCCTTCTATTATTTATTTTTATGTTTCGCAGTAGCGACTTGAGTATTTCTTCACAAAGGTTCTGATAATATCTTGTTTCTCCTAGATTTTCATTTGTCGTTCCTGTTATACATCTAAGTGACTTTTTTCTTTCATTTTCTAATTGGTTCTTGTCTGAATAGAAAATAGTGTTCAATTATTTTATATTATTTTTTTAACCAGGCATTTTTTTCTACCATATTTTCTTGAATATTCTGCTAATTCTCTCAAACAAGTATTTATTGAGAACAATTTGAGTATAGAGAAACATTAGAATATTTTTGCCCTCAAGAATCTAGTCTAGCTGAGAATTAAGGTCTACCTGGGAAAGAAAAAAAACTAACATAAAATAACATAAGATTCTTTCCCAAAAGAACAAAACAAAACAAACAAACAAACAAAAACCCTAGAGGACAGCCTATCTTCCAGACATTTGTTTTCTGAGCAAAATAAACCTTATGAAAACCAAGTCATGTTCTCACCCCACTAAATTAATACAAGCTCTAAAAGGGCATGCTAACCTTTATGAGATACTTTCTATTTCACATTATATTTTGTTGTAATTGTAGCAGAAAAATAAATGTAGGAAGTTATTTATGTAAGATATGGTCATACAAGTTTCCTGGGGATGACCTTGGTGTTAACAGCCTATGATGTGGGCAATACTGCATAGGCCGAGGCTGCAGATCCCTGTCCATCGCTGTCCTTGACTAGTTCAAGTGTTGGTCTGTGACTGCTGATCGGGCTGTGGCCTTCATATTAGGTGCAGTGCATCTCATTCTTGAGTGTGCATTTCAATTGCACTGAAAACTTACAAAAAAACTGTTCCCTGTGCCTGGCAAGCAGTTCCTGACGCAGACCTATTGTGGGACTAAGATATCTGTGCTTTAACTGTGCACCCAGGTAATTCTGATGTAGGTGGGCCAGAGAGCACGCTTTGGGAAATACTGCTCTTGTATAGTAACATCTTCTACTATCAATGCCAAACTGCCTAGTAGGCACTGTAAGGTTTTTCTTTTTACATAAAATCTTTTTAACGTCTGATGTCATGTTCCGTCCCCTGGTATGTGACTCCTTGCCACACTGAACCCTATCTAATGGCTATGTACATGTTGATTCCTGCCCTCTTTCTCAGTCCAGCTCCATTTTTCTGCCTCTACTGTTATCCTTAGAAATTCTTAGCCCCTTACTGCTCTGCCCCACACACCTTATTTTCCCTGATTGCAATGACCTGGCTCTCCAGCAGTCTCCAGTGCCCCTGCCATGCGGCATTACCACCTCTGCTGTTTCAGCTGAGTTCAACCTATGGAAACCCTTTCAGCATTCTGAGTTCTGTCCTCTCTGGCTGCCACCACATTCAATTGCTCTTTACTCCAAAACCTCCATATTCCACATGCCAAGAAACCCACAGTAGCAATTTTTCTCTCCATATACAACTGTGTTAATTTTTACAAGCACATTATAGCACATTTTAAATCTGGTCATTTGTCTCCATGTCCAGCTATTCTGCACTTCCAAATTCAAGTTAGTGTGTTAGTAAATCTTTCATATGTTAGTCTACACATCAAAGAACCCAGTATTACCCATCTTTTCCCAATTCAATTTATGTAAATTTTATAAACACATTGATAGGTTAAAACTTTGAATACAAATTTCCCAATAAACATACCTCCTCTGGTCACTTTAGTGAGTTTATATGTTTATAAAATTGAATTATAACACAATTGTTGTCCAGTATATTTATAAAAATGGATCCAGCCTGGGAACATAGCAACACTCCATCTTGCCTTCTTAAAAAAAAAAAGGCAAGATGTCTGTTCATCCCCTATAAGCATATGTCCTGCCCAACTTTTAATTTCTGGGCTCCTCATAATGAAAAGTTTATATAGAGTTACCTGGACCTATGTAACATTTCATATGGCCATTGACTCCATTCATGGTGAAATCTGAATCAGCAATTCTCGTGGATGTCTACTCTTGTTTCCCTGGGCTTTAGGTAGGGATTCCCAATCTATGCCAGCTAAGAATTTTTTCTGACCACTTCCCTCTTTCCACATATTCCTGATACCTCCAGCTCAATTCTTATTCCCACTTTATTCTTATACCTCGTGAATATCTGACATTCTTAAAGCAGTCTTAATGTTGGGGCTGGAGGATGTGAAAATGTTCTGCATCTGAATGTTAAATAACAAGAGCATTTGGGCAGAAAGCAATTCATTACCATCATTGTACATTCTCCAATTCTGCTCTATATGAACAAGGAGGTTAAGCATATCGCCCACTGTCCCGCAGCTTCCGCACGTGAAGACTGTCTGCCACTTTTCACAACTCTTCAGGCACCCTATTGGAAACTATGCTTTTCTAAAGGATCCCTGGGCAAGCTTAACCTCTTACTGTTTTAGAGAAATCTAAAATGGACACATGAAAAGTGGTACAGTTATCAACTATAATGAGATAAGACCCATTATTACTCCACCTCCCTCCCTAGGACAGTGACCAGAGCCATTGGACTTTTCCATATTCTGCATAAATGCCTTTTTCTTCCTAGGAGAGTCAGCAATCTGTAGTTTCTCTCTTCCCTTTCATTTATAAATCAGCATTCAGTGTACCCCAGGGTAAAAGGATCTAGGGCTTGGGATGCTTTTTTTAAGTTTTCCAATCTATGTCCTGCATTTGTCAAGGGCAGTCCTAAGAAATAGCACAAGTACTTGGCTTTGGAGCAAGGTTTCTCAAACTCGGCAATACTGACGTTTTGAACCAGATGATTCTTTGTTGTGGAAGACTGTTGTGTGTATTGTAGAATGTTCAGCAGCATCTCTGACCTCTACCCACTAGATTTCAGAAACGCTCCCCATCCTGTCCTCCCATGTGAAAACCAAAAATGTGACCAGACATTGTTAAACGTCTCTGAGACTTAAAATTGTCCTAGTTGAGAACACTACCTTAGAGAAAGTGAAATTTAAGCAATGTAATTCCTGCGATTATTTCTTTTGAAAAAAGATACACATATCTTTTAAAATATGTACTTTAATACACATTTTAAATATACATATATGTTTAAAATCTTTGATATGTTTTTAAGACAATTTATGAGACTTTAGAGAATTAACTAGAGTTTACTCTTGGTCTAACAGTTAACATAAAAAGACAGTCATGAACTTCTCAAAAGCTAAACAAAGTGCTCCATGCAAATAAGCTGTCATCTGAGTTTATTAGAACCGAGGGCCTAGCCTGCACCACAGGTATTTAATGTTAAGTACCTTTCAGCAATATTTTTATTAAACCAGGAAGTTCAGACTATGAATTAATCTTTGTGGAAAAATAAAATAACCCATTTCTCTAAGCAAAAACTTTTTAAAAAAATATATCTAATTTTTAAAGCTTTCATTTGGTGTTTGTCTGATGCCATTCCCACACAGTATCTGTATGTTCAATAAATATCTGATGAATGAGAAAATTGTGTGTGTGTGGGGGACTTTTATTTGGTTCCTAAAGTATGCTCTCTGTAGCACTGAAACTCAAAATGTGATCAGCAGACCTGCAATACTGTCTCCACTGTGCAGATTGTTAGAAATGAAGATTCTTAGCTGTCATCCTTGACCTACTGGGTCAAATTATGATTGCAGTAATAACCCTAGGTAATTTTTTTGCAGATTAAACTTGTTAAGCACTGTCTCAGAACTCTATTTCCAGAGATTATTAAAAGATAAATTCTAAGAAAGGATTCTATAAAAAATAAATTCAGCAAACAGTGGGTTAAGTATAGTTATATATGTTCTTAATACAGCAGGACCACTCAAATCACATCCATGTAGTATAAATTCTGACTCTCCATGTGGCAGGAGATGTTAAGCAGTGTTTTCCAAACTTATTAATGATGAGACTTTGTTTTTCTTTTTTTGAGACAGAGTCTCACTTTGTTGCCCAGGCTAGAGTGCAGTGGTGGGATACAGCTCACTGCAGCCTCAACCTTCCACGCACAAGTGATCCTCCCAGGCTCAAGCAATCTTTCCACCTCATTCCCCCAAGTATATGGGCACAGGTGTGCTCCACCACACCCAGCTAATTTTTGTGTTTTTGTAGAGATGGGGTTTTGCCATGTTGCCCAGGCTACTCTTGAACTCCTGAGCCTCAAGCAATTGGCCTGTCTCAGTCTCTCAAAGTGCTGGGATTACAGGCAAGAGCCACCATGCCCAGCCTGAGACCTTCGTTCATAAATGTCTCTTGGAAAATGTCGCCGTTATGTGATACAGGCATTCATCTCATAAATGGCAACTGGATTTTTTTTTTTTTTTTTTGAGACGGAGTCTCCCGCTGTCGCCCAGGCTGGAGTGCAGTGGCGCGATCTCGGCTCACTGCAAGCTCCGCCTCCCGGGTTAGCGCCATTCTCCTGCCTCAGCCTCCGGAGTAGCTGGGACTACAGGCGCCCGCCACCTCGCCCGGCTATTTTTTTGTATTTTTTAGTAGAGAGGGGGTTTCACTGTGTTAGCCAGGATGGTCTCGATCTCCTGACCTCATCATCCACCCGCCTTGGCCTCCCAAAGTGCTGGGATTACAGGCATGAGCCACCGCGCCCAGCCTGGCAACTGGATCTTAAATAAATAATCAGGTAACTAATTTTGGTCAATGATTACTAATAATATGCTGAGTGGAAGAACAAAACACAGTTTCCAGAGAAGAAAAAAACTGATAATAATAATAACTCAAAAGAAAAAACAAAAAAATTAAACATAATCCCTTGGAGTACTAACTGTTTGAATTAAAAGCTATTAACAAAATAGAATAAAACAACAAATGTAAAAAGTAGTTGTTGGCTCATTGCAGTTGACACACAAGCAACATTTTTGGAATGACATTTTCTGAATTCAGTTTCAATGTATTTTTGTATAAAAGTAGTTCTTACTGTTGTTGATATTTTGAGTATTAGTTTAGACAAAATTAACAATTAAAAATAAATATCTGTATGCTGAATTAAAAATTACATTTATTATTAGAAATATGTATAATACATAAGAGTATGTAAAGGAAATTATATAATCTTACAATTCAGAGAGAAGCACAGCTGCCATTTTATTTCCTTTTAGCCCCTTTTTTGTACACTTATACATACAAAATGTTAGAAAAGCATATTCTATTTTGCCTCTTACTTTTTTCACTTAACATTATGTCATGAACATTTTCTAAGGTATTAAAAATTGTTTGAAAACATAATTTTTAAAGAATAGATACATTTCATTATAAGGATTTGCCATTATTTAAAATTCTTTTTAGTGACAGACATGTAGGCTGTTTATATAATTTTATTCTTATAAATAATGCTGTGATAAAAACTTGCTTGTGTAAAATTCTAATTATTTTCTTGGAATAGATTTCTAAAAAGTGAATTGTTGCTTCAAAGAGAACAAACACTTTAAAGGACAAACTAAAAAATAAGACATTTTAAAGATTTATCATATTCTTCTTTTGTATTTGAACTTCAAAAATACATCTTCAATTTTATTATTTAAAGCAAAAATATAATTTGACCTATAAGCATTCACTTTATGCTTACTGGAACAACACTTTTATAAGGGAATTGTTTTGTGTGTTACATAGATATTCTTTACTGTTCTTAAAGAACCGTGACTATTCGTTTCATTGCAGGAGTACCTGGACTTGGGGTTGACTTCATCATGTTAACTGACTGATCAAATGACATTTTATAATTCACTTTCAGTTGATAGATATATAATTATTCAAGAAGGGGAAAAGAGTGGTTTAGAATCCATGAAACCTATACCTCTTCAGTGAAATCTTTGAAAGTTTCCCAGGAGTCTCTTAATTTCATATTATGTCTCTGGATTATCTCTAGTGTAACTGATGTGAGTTTTATTACCATTCTTCAATCACACCATTTTTGTTTGAAAAGAGAGTTAGATGGGAGTCCGTTCCAAGATGGTTGAATAGGAACAGCTCTGATCTGCAGCTCCCAGAGTGATCAATGCAGAAGACGGGTGATTTCTGCATTTCCAACTGAGGTACCTGGTTCATCTGACTGGGACTGATCCAAAAGTGGATGCAGCCCATGGAGGGTGAGCCAAAGCAGTGTGTGACATCGCCTCACCCAGAAAGCAGAAGGGGTTGAGGGATTTCACTTTCCTAGCCAAGGGAAGCTGTGACAGACTATACCAGGAAAATCAGGACACTGCCACCTAAACATGACTTTTCCAATGGTCTTAGCAAACTGCACACCAGGAGATTATATCCCATGCTTGGCTCTGCGGTTCCCATGCCCACACAGCCTTGATCACTGCTAGTCCAAGATCAAACTGCAAGGTAGCAAGACTGGCTGGGGAAGGGGTGTCCACCATTGCGCAGGCTTGATTAGGTAAACAAAGTGGCCAGTTAGCTCGAGCTGGGTGGAGTCCACCGCAACCCAACTAGGCCCACCTGCTTCTGTAGACTGCACCTCTGGGGGCAGGGCATAGCTGAACAAAAGGCAGCAGAAACTTCTACAGACTTAAACATCCCTGTCTGACAGCTCTGAAGAGAGCAGTGGTTCTCCAGCGTGGTGATTGAGCTCTGAGAACAGACAGACTGCCTCCTCAAGTGGGTCCCTGACCCCATGTAGCCTAACTTGGAGACATCTCCCAGTAGCGTACGACTGACACATCATAGAGCTGGGTGCCCCTCTGAGACGAAGCTTCCAGAGGAAGGATCAGGCAGCAATATTTGCTGTTCTGCAATATTTGCTGTTCTGCAGCCTCTGCTGCTGATACCCAGGCAAACAGGGTATGGAGTGGACCACCAGAAAACTCCAACAGACTTGCAGCTGAAGGACCTCACTGTTAGAAGGAAAATGAAAAAACAGAAAGGAATAGCATCAAAATCAACACAAAGGACATCCACACCAAAACCCCATCTGTAGGTCAGCATCATCAAAGAACAAAGGTAGATAAAACCACAAAGATGGGGAGAAACCAGAGCAGAAAAGCTGAAAATTCTAAAAACCAGAGCACCCCTTCTCCTCCAAAGGATTACAGCTCCTTGCCAGCAACGGAACAAAGCAGGATGGAGAATGACTTTGACGAGCTGACAGAAGTAGACTTCAGAAAGTCGGTAATAACAAACTTCTCCAAGCTAAAGGAGGATGTTTGAACCCATCGTGAGGAAGTTAAAAACCTTGAAAAAACACAAATGGCTAACTAGAATAAACAATGTAGGGAAGACATTAAATGACCTGATGGAGCTGAAAACCATGGCACGAGAGCTACGTGACTCGTGTACAAGCTTCAGTAGCTGATTCGATCAAGTGGAAGAAAGTGTATCAGTGATTGAAGATCAAATTAATGAAATGAAGTGAAAAGAGAAGTTTAGAGAAAAAAGAGTAAAAAGAAATGA